>NW_028143789.1:0-15000 GCF_977018435.1 Lepisma saccharinum
TCTGATACCATTACATACGCAGACAAGGTATCTTAATACACAGGCAGATATTAGATCCCGCAATCATAAGGCCGCTCCGACATGTATAATTGACCTGCACCACAGAACAAGAGACAGAGAAAAACATAGCTACAAAATAAACACGTTCCAACAAAATAATATTCTAGGGAAGATCATAAAAACTTTAAACTAATGAAATACCAAATCAACCAACTTACCAGAAATTACATGTTATTATATTTCTGATGTCCAGGCTCTGTTTGACTTCTCGTTCGTGCCTTTATTTCGAAGTCAGTGTTGCCATATATTGAGAGATATTTCACTCAGTGGGCGTGAGCGAAATAAGGAGTGCGTTCTTAACGGGAATAATTTACCTATGTGACTTTGCTCTCCTCCGGCTCTGGTATTAAGCATGTTATAAATTTTTCCTACGCTTGGGCCGGATTGTACCGTTTTTACTTTCGTTTGTACAGAAAGCGGCAAAGATAATGGTAAGCTAATTGTCCACCGCTATTTTCATTCTACGTACATCCTGTGTTGTTTTAAGGAATGAAACTATGTTGGTTCGAAGCAGGCATTGTTCTCTGCTCATTGACGTCTTTATTTCAATTCATTGTCAACACATTGTGTAATTCAGACCGAATGAAAATGGTGGTGGGCAATTGGCCTGCCGTTTCTTTCGCCGTTGTGTTAAGGCAAAGAGGGACAATGGACATTTCCACTCAATTTTTTTTACAACAATTTTAAAAACTACACCCTGGAAAAAATACCCCTACAAGTTCTCGCGTTTCTCTGCGTCCAGTTTAAGGCAGAAACGAGACTTCCAAAGTTGCGAGGCTAGCGTTGCGCTGAAAACACGCCGCCGCCATGTTACTACGTCACTCCTTAGGGAGATCTCGTTTGTCGTAGCATTGGTTCGAGATTTTCTTTCTTTTCTCTTTTCCGATAAAGTCGACTCGCTGCCTGAAGAACTGGAAACGATCTCTCTGTGGCGTCTTTTTTTAAAATGTGTACGGTTTCGTTGCCCCGAAGAGACCTCAGAACGACTAGGAGACAGTAACCTTCGAAAAGGCGCGCCCAGCTGGTCCACCCGCGGTAACTCTGGTTCACCGGAGAGTGGCAACTGCCGTGTTGAATTTCACTTGGGTAGCTATGAACGGTCCTGTCCACAAATAAAACAACTTGGAAATGGTTCGGTTAACAGCTGAACTTGGACGATGACTTCTTAGCAGCACCAGGTCATCCTCCTTCAACTGCAAAGCATGGCACTTCTGCTTCAGTTTCCGCCTCTGCACAGAATATCGTTCCCTTAACTGCACTTGAACAACCTTACTCTGCCAGTCTTTCTCACCGTCTTCGGATTCGGGCTGGAAATTTAGTACAATCTTGGATAGAACTGCACGTACAAAACAATTTGTAATTGTTATCAACCAATGAGACAATGTTGAAGAGCATTTTGAACAATATCAGGTAGACACACTGCCAATACACGTGAAGAAAACGTAAGAATATCTGCAACTCAACTGGATAGAGTCTTTGACTCGCTGGAACGGTACTGGATAAATGAATACCACAGACTAAGATCTTGGCAGTGCCAGGCCTCTCTGAAAACACCTCACTATGTGCAATAAATATCTCGAACAATTCGGCTCTTTGTTCCTTAGCCAATAATTCACTGGAGTCAATCTTCTCCCTTATATCCTCTAGCGGTGTAGCCCTTTCGACAATCTGAAGATTTTTAATTGTTCTCCAGACATGAGGAAAATACTTTTAGAAGGTTGAATCCAAAATCTCCTAGACTGTGAGTGCTTCCACGAGTCGTCGTCGATTTTGTTTCTCAATGGAGGGGGCGATTGACATGTCCTTCCCGGACGTATGAACAGTCTGCTGAAGTACATCATCCCGCCTGATAGATATGAATCTTGGAAGAGAAGTTACGAGATTAATGGAAGTTCATGTGATAATTTTTGTGCTGCTGTTACTATGATTTTTAGTGCATTTTCGTTATGATGTAAAATGTTGTTCTTAATTGCATAATCAAGATAAATATATTCTGAACCTAGATGTTAACACGTAAGTCCTGAGTTTGTTAATTTACTGCAAATCTTAATGTTTTCCCGTGCCCTGGGAGGTATCACGTGTGACAATCTGAAGATTTTTAATTGTTCTCCAGACATGAGGAAAATACTTTTAGAAGGTTGAATCCAAAATCTCCTAGACTGTGAGTGCTTCCACGAGTCGTCGTCGATTTTGTTTCTCAATGGAGGGGGCGATTGACATGTCCTTCCCGGACGTATGAACAGTCTGCTGAAGTACATCATCCCGCCTGATAGATATGAATCTTGGAAGAGAAGTTACGAGATTAATGGAAGTTCATGTGATAATTTTTGTGCTGCTGTTACTATGATTTTTAGTGCATTTTCGTTATGATGTAAAATGTTGTTCTTAATTGCATAATCAAGATAAATATATTCTGAACCTAGATGTTAACACGTAAGTCCTGAGTTTGTTAATTTACTGCAAATCTTAATGTTTTCCCGTGCCCTGGGAGGTATCACGTGTATACCGATATACAGTCTCATGTTACTCATGCTCAATTTGTATTGAGATAAATCTATTCTTATGGATATTAATATGCTATACACGGTTCTCATTTCGTGGTCTCTCACAAGGTTCGTATCTGGGAGCAGCATACTCACGTCTCTGCCTATTTTGGCTTTGTTGACGATAACGATTGCCGTTTCTATATGGGCCTGCAGGGCGATTTTCACGGTAATTATTCTGCCTCTGGACCATACGAACCCTCGGGTTTCTGTTTGCCAAGTTGCCTGGAATATCTCTGTTGTTCTGGTGAGTAGGATTCTCCTTCCTCCACGCAGTTCGCCAAGCATCCTGCTCTTCCGCTTGCTCGTATCTCTTAACAAAATCTGCAAGCAAATCAACAGTTACGGGAGCGTGGACCATACACAATTGCTGCACTCTATAAGGCAATTGGCCGATTATGAGGTTTACAACCTCCTGCTCTGTGTAGTGGCTACTCAGGTTTCTGTAAGCAGAGTATACAGACCAAACATATTCTTCCAAACTGTTGTCATTGTTTTTATTGTACCGTTTGGCCCTAACAGATGCCAACTCCCTTTCTTTTGCCTCTGAAGATGCAAAACGAGGCCTGGCACTGCCAAGATCTTAGTCTGTGGTATTCATTTATCCAGTACCGTTCCAGCGAGTCAAAGACTCTATCCAGTTGAGTTGCAGATATTCTTACGTTTTCTTCACGTGTATTGGCAGTGTGTCTACCTGATATTGTTCAAAATGCTCTTCAACATTGTCTCATTGGTTGATAACAATTACAAATTGTTTTGTACGTGCAGTTCTATCCAAGATTGTACTAAATTTCCAGCCCGAATCCGAAGACGGTGAGAAAGACTGGCAGAGAAATCAATAAGTCGCACCTCTGGAGTAGCTTGTAACATAGCCCCTGGCAAATTTTGCTTTATTTTCTTCCAAATCTCTAGACTCAGAACAGATATTAGTAGTGTAATTGATGATATAACCAGGACCGGAAAGGAAGAGCTCCCCTCAAGCAGGTTTGGCTATACTTAAAACAAGCTCAACATGCCCATATGAGCTTTTTGCTCTAGTGTGGAACCCTGTCTAATCCAAGATTTTTGTAAAAATGCCCTCGGGAATTTCTCGGAAAGGAAGAGCCTCCTCAGATTGATTTGCCTATACTTATAAAAGGCACTTCTGTGAGATTGTTGTCCATAAACTTGTTAAAAATATGCCCCTCTTGATATTTTTTTTGGCCACACTTAAAATTAGGCCAAGATGCTCATAAGAGCCACCTACCCACATACACACCTACACCCACCCACACCCACCCACACCCACACATATTTACTTCCGGTCCACTTCCGGTCCACTTCCGGTCTACTTCCGGTCTACTTCCGGTCCACTTCCGGTCCACTTCCGGCCCACTTCCGGTCCACTTCCGGTCTACTTCCGGTCTACTTCCGGTCCACTTCCGGTCTACTTCCGGTCCACTTCCGGTCTACTTCCGGTTTAAGTTCAGAGAATTAATATGTTAACCTGAATATTTTATTTGGGCACCAGGCTCAACTTGTATATCTAGTACTAAGACAATGCATTTTGCAGAGACCCTCTAGAATTGCTCTGTGACTCTCTCATTTCTTACATCATAAACATATGATTTTTCTCCTATGAGAATAACACTACATATGGTGTCATCAGGTAATGCCTCATGGAATTCACAGATAATTTTAATGTTTGTCCTGTCATTCACCACAACCTGTTTTCTTTTTGAAGTGTTGATGACAAACATGGGTCTCTGTGCCTTGAATTCATCTGGTGTGTAATACATGTCAGTATTGCCAGTAGTGACCCTCTTGAAAGCCGAAAATGCCTCATATAATTTGAGGAAATCATCCTTGGACATGTCTAAATTGTAATTTTCTCTAGGAAATACCTCATTTCTGCCATTTTTAAGATATATGTTCTTGATGTTGCAGTTATCAAATTTACTTGAATTTTTTTCCTGATTATTGTGTCTTCCAGTCTGAAACAATACCACCACAAAATCAGGCATGTCATATTGTATGCTGGAGAATGAATTTGTAGCATCAAATTCATAATACGAACCAGTTGCGGGCTTCTGTACACATTGATACGTATAAAATTGCAGAGGAACCTGTGGATTTTTTATTATATCAGCTTTGTATTTAAGAGCATAACTGGCCTCATATTCAACAACAGGGATTCTTAACTCCATAGTCTGAATAATGCATTTGCCTGCATCTGGTAGGGTATTAGGCAGAGCTTCCCCTGTAGGGTTTATTGCACTGTACCTCATCAGAGCATTGTTATCATTTGCAGCTCTTCTAAATGTGATTCTTAAACCACCCTTCCACATAATTTCTTTGTAATCCGAGAAGAATCCTGGCAACAGGCGCATGGGGAATAGCACTGTGTGGTTCTTAGATAATATCTTATCACCAGCCTGAAATCCACCTATTTTGTAGTAAGAAGCCTCGGTTTTGGATAATTTTAATGTGGCCAAAGCTGTGGAGGTAATGCCGGGATAATCCACTCTGTTTATGACAACGCCATGCTTTCTGATCTCAATTTCAGAGAATAGATGCGGCACAAAATTATCTACAAGTCTTATATTTGAATTTGCCGGATAATCTGTTCCATCGAGCTTTACAACATCAAATTTGATGTAAAGATCTGCTCTGTGAGGGTGTATAAATCCATCCCCTACATCAAGATCAACCTCAATCTCTGTGTTGGGTTGATTTAAATTTGCAAACGTCCTCCTGTTTGGGGGGAATGATTGTAGCTCATAACTCTCAATATTTTCCATTTTCTTCTTGTATGTATTTTTATTTAAATATTAATCTCTATGATAGCAGTTGTTGTGGCTCCAGCAAAATCAACTAATTCTTCTTTTTCATTAGTGACCATCAATTCAATGTAATCTATTCTATTATGACACACGGGAAAATATAATGTTGGGGATGGATTGTAGATGATGGGCTCCATAAATTCAGAATTAGGTTTAAATGTTGCAATGATGCCAGTTTGTTTGTGAGTGCCTATGCCATTTGATTTGGTGATCATACCCTCAGCCACATTACAGTGAATATTCAGAGTCTCTATGGCTAAGAATTTAGGTATATTCATAGCAGTGTGTTTGATGCCTGCTTCAAGTTTTGTGTTGTTCTCAAAGCCTAACAGCTCTCCTATAGTACCCAGATCCACTGTTTCTGTGGCAGATACAATCTCTACTCTGTGAGTGACAGAATTTTGACTTAACACTACACCTCTGGGTAATTGAGCATTTAGAGTGGACAGATTATACTGCCCTGGAGTGATGACAATTTTTTGATCCCCAACTGCAATTGTGTTGTGGTGTGTAATATTAGGGATCAAGTACATGCCGTAAAATGCTCTGAGAGCTATTGTTTTGGGATACACTATGTCATCATGTAATTTGAGTTTCAATATTGAATTTTGGCTGGTGAGATGGAATACCCCCATGATGTTTTAAATACCACAAGGCTTTTTGAAAATTTTCAATTGATGGTTTATTTATTCGAGACATATATCTAAGAACAGATAAACACAAATGTCCACAATTAACATCTTTGAAGTTTTGAACACGGGCATTATTGTAATAAAAATTAGCTGATTTTAAATATTTTACTAAATTTTCAGGTGGAACACCTCCAAATGAATCAAACACAAATGCCTCATTTTTTAAATATTTAAGATAACAGATCCAGTGAGTGCCCTGATTTTTGTACTTATCCAAATTAACAATGCCACACTCTTTGTTGAGTGGTTGTTCCGGTAAAGAATCAGACATGTACACACCTCTAAAATGTTTGATGCCCAGTGGCTTGATTAAAGCTTCAATATCTTGGTTTGTAAGCGGTTCTTGTTTTTTTTAAACTTAATCATGGCTCTCTTAACACCTTTGCCTTGTTTCTCCATTGCCAGGTTATGGCGCCTCTGCTCATCTAATTCTGCCTTATTCTTCTTGGCATCTATTACTGTTTTTGCTATGGCAGCTGATCCCCCAGCCAAGCTCCCAACAGCCCCGAGAGCAGCTAAGATGGCAGGGATGGTAAATATGAATCCCCCTACATGTGATTTTTTTCTTGATTGCTGTAATTTTTTTAATTGCGGGGTACTAAGCAACAATTTCATTCCATGTCCCTTGGCAATACAAGAGCTTTTTTTCTTGCGCTGTTTTTTGGTCAAAAGGCTATCAATAGGCCCAAGAGATTTGAGACCTGCATAAGGTATTTGATACATAACACCCTTGGCCTTCATTGTAGGTTTATTATATACATATTCACAAACCCCACCCCAGTTTTTGTTTGGTGCTCATAGCTATGGTGGTTCCCAATGCTGCTATTTTTTCACTCAAAGATGCATCTTTGTTACAAACCTACCAAACGCAGCCTCTTCTAATTTCTTGTCTGCAACATGTCTCTTGTCAAGATCAGAATGTGTGTTGTATGCTATGTCATGGTCTCTACAAGCAGCATCTAAAGGATTAACACCAGGATCACCTCTGTTTAATCTATGGTCCAATTTTGTACCTGGACCACAATACTGATAGCCTGGAATGTGTAGTTCAAATGGCAGCTTGTTTATAATATCATTAACAAGGCCCCGACCCTCAGAAATATTCCAAAATTTGGGGGGTAGAGTATTAATAATTTTTATGAGATATCCAATCCCCTTTGTGTCATTCACTATAAAATTAGACAATTTGGTGCTTATCATGTCCATAATTCCAACCTTTTCATTGTAAAAATTGTGGTTCCCAGCATTTTCCTCCCCAGCTATCACCAATAACCTATCTACAAGTTTCCTGACATCATCAACCCACACAAATTCTTTAGGCAGGGTGTTGTATTGTTTGATTCCAATGCCAGTCTTGATCTGTGACCATATGGGCTTGATCAAATTATTGTATTTTGCTCCACTGCTCGACTTGACTCTTTTTTGTGTGGGATCATTGTTCTGGTATAGAGCATCTGATTTTATTAATATTTCTTTGTAATCCTCATAATCTTGATCTGTATAGCTGCCAGGTCTCTTCCTAGTCATCAATTCCCACAATCCAGGTGTGCCGAGATACTTAACAAAAGCACCTTTTTCTCCGAGACGGGATTCTGAATATACAATTATATCATCTCCCATAAATGTTACTCTGAAATTGCCAATTCTATGTATGATGCTGCCATCAAGCTCTGTGTCAGCATATAAGCCAAAAACCTCATCTTTGTTGTCTTTAGGTGTTGTTAAATATTTTTGAGCAAGAAGCCCCAATTCAATAGGATCCTGAGTAGCTTCAATTCTTCGAGGAGCAATAGGACTAGGTGTATGAATACTGGAAAGTGGGGTGAATGGATAATCTAATATGTTCCTTGCAGCTACAGGTACAAGCTCTGTGATCAAATTTTGATTTTGTTCTGTAACAGTTTTGATATTTTTACCTAAATTATTAATAGCATCAATTACAGGCTGTTCTTTTTGTTTGTGTTTTTCATAAATTCCACGGTTCTCTGATTTCCATCCCTTAAATCTTTTTACAAGATAATCTCTTAATTTAAGATCATCAATAATTGGCCTTTTCATGGTTATTTATATATGTTTCAACGTCTAGAAAATTGTTGATTTTATTTCTGTATTTGCCACTATTGGGTGTTCTTGTCATATCAATTGTGACAAACCCATAACTGTCCTGGTTCCAGCACCTGCTGCAAAACTTGGAAAAATCATTGTAGCTCAGGTCCCCACCTACATATTCATCATGTATATGTTTGAGGTTGGTATGGTCTTGATGAAACACACATATAAAATTGCTGTTGTCTCGGATCAGCTGCTTGGGTATTTTTGAAAAAGTCTGTGCCAGGTAGAAGCAATCAATGTTTTTGTGCCGGCCCTGTGTAAAGAAATTTCTAACCTTGTTTTGATTATCCAGTATAATGTCATCAAACACAACAACAGAATTATCGAGACAGTCATGGAGCGGCTTAACATCTGGTTCAAAAGTGGCTATATCCAATCCATCATATAGCTTCATCAGCTGCTGATATTTTAATTGTTCCAAGCTCTTAGAGAAGATATACAAGTGCCTGTTTTTCCAGTCTAACCAGTTGGGTGCCAATAAAAAATTATCAACCATTAGTGTAGTTTTACCACAGGCAGATGGCCCAACAATAAGTCACCTAATATTATCAGGTAGCAAGTTGCCATTTCTCTTATTCTGTTGTTCAGGTTCTGGCAGCCTTTTTATAACATCCCAGGTGCTCATATTATTACTTTGTTTGCATCGATCCAGCTGTTTTCCGGATGACCCAGCCATTTGACAAATAACTTGTTGCCTTTTCTGCGGATGATCTTTTCTATGAGATATGTGTCAGGCTGTTTAGTTTTGCTGAGCTCTTGTTCATAGAACCTGCCTTTGAGAATTTCTCCTCGGTGATCCTTTATTATATATGTGTTAAGGGTCCCAGGCTTAACTTGAACCACTGTAAATAATTCAGTGCTCCAGTTTCTTGTAAAGCCTCTTTTGAATAAGTGCTTATATTTGCTGATTCTTACTTGATCACCCACCCTGTATTTGGCCTTTCTTATTGTTGGCTGATATTTAGGATAATAAACAGTGCTGATCAATTTTTGCTCATCAGATGAAGTTACTTCAGAGGGTTTCATGTTGATTGTGGAATGGACCGAGTTGTTATATTTATGTAGAAGTTCTGGAAGAATATTAATCCATTTATAATTACCTTGAAGTGTAAATTGTTTATACATAAGATTTTTTAAGGTTCTGTTGAATCTCCCTACAATTGAGGCTTTGAGATCACTGTAACTCGAATAATGTTTTATTGCCTGGCTTTTAATAAATTGTTCAAACACTGAATTATAAAATTCTTTGCCATTATCTGTTTGCAAATAGCGCGGGGATCTTCCACTCTGATTGATGATTGTCCTGAGGGCTTCTGTAACACATTTTCCAGTCTTGGATTTGAGTGGCACAGCCCAGGCAAATTTTGAAAATGTGTCTATTACAGTGAGTAGATACTTGTAGCCCTTGTTGATTTTGTCTAAGTTTTTCAACTGTCCACTTGCCATTTCAATCAAGTCGCTTTGCCATAAATCATCTATGCTTTTTGTGACTACTGGGAGCCTCTTAAAATTATGTCTGGCCTGTCTGTGTAATTCATCAACAATAATTTTTCTAGACATAATATGTAAACAAGAATATTGCAACTATAGGGTGTTCAGCAGCTGAAACTGCAGGATTTTCTAAATATAATTTGTCTCCAATATGTATTTTAAATTCCAAAGTGCCATCATCTTCAGTATAGGCTGTTTCTAATGTATTGCGGTCTGTAAAATCCTCCAATTCTACACTGGTCACTTTCACTTTGTTATCAGCATTTGTTATTGATAAGGTAGGGTAGTGGTGTGCCTGTGGCTGATGCCAATATTTGATCTTGATTGGTCTCAGTGTGCCCCCAACAAAAAATTGGTAATAAAATTGTGCAGGGGACAGCATATATATTTTGCCACCTGGTGTAAATGGAGAATCATATTCTCTGTTGGGGATGCTGTACAATTCAAGAATTACTGTATGTTTTGGATTCTCGATTATGCCTGTTATTTCTTTTTCTGCTGTGAGCAATCTGCTTGTTACAGATTCAAGGTGCTCATTTATGGTTCTAACAACATCATCATGGCCTGGCTTGATCTTTATGTCCACCACAAGTTTTTTGTATTGTTGCACAATTTCTTGTAGCTGGGTGGCAAAAACAGACAGAGCATTTGCTTGATTGGATTCCATGGTCCCTAGCTGTTGCTTGATATTAGCTACAATTTGTTGCAAATTTTCAACAATTGCCAATTTTGAATTTTGAGCAGTAAGATCATGGACCTGTCTTCTGATATCCTCAAACAGGGCATGCAGTTCATTAATATGTTGATTTGTTGGTAGAGTGGCCACTGTCTGAGTGAGTTGTTTGATCTCTGCCTGGATATTCTTGATATCTTCTGATTTCAATATGCGATTCACTGCCCTCTTAATATTTTTAAGTTCCTGTGATGTAGGCAGATTTGAAACAGTATTTTGTAAAAATTCAAGTGCCAATTTCACATTGTTTAATTCAGAAGCATCAGCCACATTTTGCATAGCATTTTGGAGCAGAGCTATATCTGCCTGAGAGGGTGTTGAATGTTGTAAAATTTCAAGTTTTATTTGGATATCATCGATCAAGTGATGAAAATGAGATAGCTCAGATTCAGTGTTGAGGTTTTCAAGCTTTGTGATTTGTTGCTGGACACTAACAAGGGTATCTACAATCCCAGGCAATCGGGATTCTAGTACATTTGCCAAATCACTTTGCACTGCTGCTATTGTACCTTCAAGATGGGTTATGGAAGTTTGAATTTTTCCAAAATCTTCATATGTTTCAAGTTGCAGCTTAATATTTGCTACACTCCGAGTTATTGCATTCAAAGCATCAGAAGATGGCAAATTGTTCATAAAATTTTCAAGTGTCTCAATTTTTTCTTTAACCTCGGCTATGGCATTGTTCAGAGGGTCCAGATTAGGTATTTGGAGTGACTGAATCTGTTCTTTTAGAGTGGAAATCACAAGATCAAAATCTTCTTGTGATTTTATGCTTTTGACAATGGTTTGGAGCTGTGCCTGGACATTATTTATTTGCACTTCCAATTGTTGTTTCAATTGCTCAGAATTGGTGGCCTGGGTTTTAAATTTGGCTTGAAGGGCTGCAACAGCTTCTTCTAAACTTTGAAAATTATCCAATGTGGCCAAGTCAGTATATTTCTGAAGCAACAATTTGAGTTCGGAATCAATTTTAAGAAGAGGGTCCATGCATTGTGATTGCAAATTTGTAATTTCTAATTGAAGACTGGCATTGAGTGTAGTTTGTAAAGCTTGTAAATCACTTCTTAATTTCTTGACTCTGACATCAAGCATCAGAATCTCATCACTGTGATCTTCATGTCTTGTATGGCCAAAAATATCATTAGGCATTTTGATTTATTGGTTATTTATTATAGAGTATCTGATTCTTAATTCTATAAAAAAGGGTATAAGCTTATCATAGGATCCCGGGACCTCAATATATAAGCAGTCACCAGCAGAAACAGTATAAACAGTGCCAGAAACCATGTTTGAGTGCTTAATTCTATAAATATTTCTCCCTACTGAAATTTTAACATCACCCTCAGGGGTTGTAATAAATTGCAATTGACCACCTACAGGTAATTGGTAATGATTCAAATTATTGTTAAATATGTACAATGTTTTGCCTGTTTTATCATCAACATCTGTAAGTATGCTGTTCAGATGAATAATTAACAAGCCACTCAGTTTAGACAGCATATCAGGAGAGGCTTGTTGTGTTGGCAGGTCCATAATACCTTGTTTTTTAAACCCAAATAAGTTCATAGGCATGTTTATTTATTTAAAATCATGCTCTGTAATTGGGCATTGATTCCCATTTTTCAAATCACAATGACCCCATGGTAGAGTATGTATGCCACATGATAAAATGCATCTCTTATCATCATGTGGGTCCAGAGCCACTTTTCTTACAATATTGCTAGTCAATAAGTGATCCACACTCTGGATTCTGGATTCTGATGTTTTGATTGTGCTACATGATTTGATGCAATTTTTATAATCTTCAAATTGGAGCTCTTTGTCAACAGTCACTCTGCCAATGCCCTTGGCCTTTTTGACAACAGCACTACATGTTTTAAAACTGTACATCTTGGCACTTAATCCAGCAAATTCCACAATAACATCACCAAGTGTCTCATCTTTTAACTTGCCAGGCACTTTTTTGTTGTGGGGTTGAATCCTTGTATGTTCACTGGTATCAAAATATTCAAGCAATTCAGGCTGTGCTATATCTTGATAAACATCTTCTGTTTTAATATCAAGAATAAAACTATCCGTGTCCATGTACATCAATTTTACATTATCACCATAAAAAGGTTTCAGCACATCATAATACAATATTAGCATATGTAATTTGGCATTTTCCAATATTGCAGCCCCTACATAAATAGGTTTATCAAACTTGATCTTTGTTTTTTTCATGTTGAAGAGTGCCATATTTTCATCATAAATTCTTCTGTAATTGAAATTAGGCTTTGCAACCAATTTTTTGCTCAGGCTGGGGTCAGTAATTATTTTAACATCGGTATGTTTTCTGACATTTTCAATTGTTTTGCCATACACTGAATTCACCATCAATTTAAACAAGCCCTTATCAAATTGGCTCTTTGCAGATGTTCGAAGCTCCGTGTTTGTATCAATATATGGTTTCAACCATTCTGAGTGCCTGAACCTTAAGACTTTGCCAAGTTTGGTTACTTGAACACCATGTTTCATCAGGAACTGGAGGTTTTTGTAATATATGACATAGCCTTGTTTTGGCTCCAGTGTCATCATGAGCTTCTTCTGTTTAGAGCCAGGTGAGCACTGAACCTCAGGAATTGGGGGCAGATCAGAAAATTTGTGGTGCAAATCATCAGGAATTGTCAGATCAACCTCTAAGAAGAGGCCATAGTCACTGTCATCAAAGTCCTGAAGATCTTCAATATTGAAATCATCGACCCATTCAAGCCCTGCATATGGCAATTTTTTCATCATGGCAGAACCATAGAGGCTGTTTGCATCTACATACAGTATATAATTTGATGGCCGTGCTGGATCATAATCAGGCATATATTTGTTATTTGCTCTGGCATATCTCTGGGAACATTGCACCATCCCCCCTCTTATATTTTCCTCCATAAACAGATACATATCTTGATCTGGGATCAGATCCAATTGCTTTTTATTGTTGAAAAACATTGCAGGCCATGCTAGGCCCGGGGCACTGAAAAAATACACTGGGTCCAGTCCATAATTTTGCATAGAAGATTTTCTGAATGCCTGCATTATATCAGCTAAGAGGGTCACATCAAGTTTCAAATAAGCCATGTGATAATCACCAAATGTCTGGCATTTTAAATTGTTCCACATCAATTGGGCATGGTGATAATCATCATCAGTGATTCCAGATCCTCTGATTTTGCTGTAAAACTCTTGTTGTGGTGGCAGAGAACACTCATCAAATTTAGAAAAATCTGTAACATAATCATATGGATATACACCCTTCCGCCTAATTAATTTCAGGTCCTGATTTGGAAACAATGCACATGTAATTTTGAATTGATCATCAGATAATTGAGTGGCCAGTGTAGGCAGGCTAGCAGATAAAATTCTGTAAGAATCAAGAAATCTTATGTGAATAGAAACACCATTAACTTTAATTATCTTGCTAATAGATATATATTTCTCATCATTTTCAGCTAAAATATTTAAATTCTGCTTGTCAAACCCCTCGTACCTGATCAGATGATGGAAATCATAATTGGATGCTCCATGGCAAAATATGGGGACAAATTTTGGTCTCTTGATCTTAATATTACAGCTATTACACAGGGCTTTTAAGAATTTACCATCTGTATGAGAATGGTGTTTCACCTTGAAATTTGTATCTGAAAATTCAGAATCACATACCGGGCATTTTTCTGCATTGTTGAAATCCTCAATCTGTTTCTCTGTTAAAGGCAACATGGGCTTTGATTTTAATAAGACATTAGATGCTATGTCATGGCACTCATTTTCTATTCTATGTGCAAATATTTTGATGGCATCTGGTCCCATGTATGAATCTTTTTTAGTAACAACACCATCCTGTACAATCACATAATAAAAGCTGGAAGGTTCATGTATCTGGTATGGTGTAAATGAAGATTCTTCAGGATCTGGGCTACAGAATGCAAGAGGTTTGAGATTTTATTCAAAATCACAGACAATATATGCTGGGTGTTCCAACAAGGCTTCAAACTTTTTGAATTTGGCATTTTCACTTGGCATTGGCATCACCATATGAACAGGTTTATGGTTCCCACAGTATTTCAGATGCTCAATTAACTTGTTTTTGGCAATTTCTGCATTTTCTTCCCGAACCCCATTTACCATTTTTTGACCATCAAATACACATAAACATCTTCTGCACAACTTGAATATTCTATTGGATTTGTCTAGTTGTGTTCTGACTAAGGCTTCAAGATTATGTATCAGAGTGTAATGATATGTGCCATCCCCTTCAATTAAGAACAGATCAATCGGAACAGCAGAATCATCATCAATTGTACTGATTCTGAGAGGTTCTATCAAGCAATTGCCACGGCCAGTGGAACAAATAAATACATTAATAGATAATTGTTTGCCATTGATATGCCTGGCCTTTTTTTCAAATTTATCAATATTCTGAACAGACATTGGATATTCTAAACCCTTCATTGCATCGTCAAAAAGATGTTCATGTTGTTTGTAATAAGTTATTCTCTCAGGATGCCTTGAAACTG
>NW_028143789.1:17500-37000 GCF_977018435.1 Lepisma saccharinum
TAATCCTTATCAAGACCTAGTGGATCTTTATGCCAAAACAGCTGTGGACGTTCCTTCCCCCTCTCCTATCCGACTTGCTTATACTGATCTTTTACCTCGGGTCAAAAAAAAAATTCATTCCCAGTGGGAAAATTGGGCTCATGCCGCAGTGGCAAAAACCACTACTTATAAATGGTTCAACGATAAACTCCCTATTCGACCCTGGTTTCATCACCTAAAAATGCCTCGTGAAGTGATCACTTGTATCCTACGCCTTAGAACGGGACACGTGACCACAAACGATCATCTGGCAAGAATTCACCAAACTCCCTCTCCCAATTGTACCTGTGGAGAACATAAACAAACCCCCACCCATTTATTTTTTCAATGCCCGCTATGGAATACACAACGTCAGGCACTCTTTCACAGACTCCTTCGAAAAAAGGTTCCATTTCCTCTCTCCTTGCCCTCTTTACTTTCATCACCTTCCCCCTCTACTATGTGGATTCTCTATGGATTTGCTCGACAGTGTGAACTTCGCTTTTGATATCATCCCTCATCATTGCAGTGTTATAGTGACAGTGAAGTGAAGTGGAACAAAATATTGTGCTGTTTATACTAGTGCGCGAATTTCCAGCCCTCAATGTTTTCAGACCGTTGCCCAAGACTGCTACCATACAAGCGGTGAGGGGCATGAAGAAGAAGAAGAAGAAGAAGAGCTTCGAGCGTCCAGTTCCGGATGAGTAGCCCACGGTGAGCGAACACGTGCAGCAGTTTTACAAATCTGTACCGATTTAAATAATGGAAGAAGGAGCGATAGGAGAAAGGAAAGCTATGCTTTGTAATAATCATTCCTCTATGAAATATCCCTGCTGCTAACGTGCAAGATAAATGAAAGGGTTCAGCTGCGTGTGTGTTCTCAGGCCATGCGAAAAATATTGCTTTTAAAATTGGTTGCTAACCAGACACTCAAAAATATTTTTTAAACTTATATTTATCGATATTTACCGTAACCTATGTAGTGCAAAATAGGAATTTTCACATTCTTCACTTTATTTATAAAGCCTATTTAACTTTCTTTTCCATAAAGCAATTTCAGTTTGTGATCCATTTCTGTTGCGCAAATTATGATGAAATATTTTTGTGCAGATAAGAGAAAATACACTGAGAAGATTACATTAGTTGCACAGTACATATCTATACTTAGTTTATGTATAATTATTACAAGGAAATAATGTGTATAACCATGAGTAGTAGTATTTGAGGTGAAACCAGCACAACAAAGGAAGAGCCCCCCTGAAGCGCATTTGCTTACACTTAAAACTAGCTCAACATGCCAATATGAGCTTTTTGATCAAGTGTGGAACCCCGTCTAACCCAAGATTTTTGTAAAAACGCCCTCGGGAATTTCCCGAGAAAAGGAAGAGGCTCTCAGATTGATTTGTTTACACTTACAAAAGGCACTTCTGCCAGATTTTTGTCCACAAACTTGCTATTTTTTTGGCTATACCTGAAATTAAGCCAAAACACACACACACACAGCACACACACGCACACCACACACACAGCACACAGCACACAACACACAGCACACACGCACACACAGCACACACGCACACACGCACACACACATGTAATGCAAGAGCTATTGCATCATGCTTTGCAACACCAGCAACAAAACATGATGCAAGAGCTATTGCATTACATATCAGCCAGTATTGTGAGAGTGCTTGAGAAGAACAGACGTGTTATTACAGTGCTTGAGAAGAACAGACGTATTATTCTCATACTTACAGGCCTGATATTCAACTTGTTTATTATAATCCACTCGTATTTAGGGTCAAGCTTATATCTCCCCCAGCCTGTTATACAAAAAATCAATACATGACAAGGCCATTGAGCTAGATATGCATGTCCGCGCAGGCACTTGCGGAAGGTCAGTTTAGATCAATATTTCCACTCGTGGACTATTGGCCTTACAACCTGTCATAAGATAGGCATAGAGTTTTGAATTTTAAAACCCAAAAAGTTTATATAATAAAACCGAGGATAAAAATTAATAATAATATTAATAATATTAATATTAAGTATATACACTAAATATACAAATCACACAGCCGAACCTAACTGTTAAGTATAAAGTTTTGAATTGAAGCCCAGAATAAACAATGCCAAAACGAAAACATTGTGACCAATGCAATAAAAATATATTAAGCTCTAATTGGGCCAGACACCAAAAGATTTGCAACCCAGACAAATACAGAACTCCCAGAATAATATGCCCTAAATGCCATGAAGAATATAGCATGGATTACTTCTTAAATATACATAAAGATACTTGCTCTGCACAGTCATCAACACAACCATCCACATCTGCTCCGAAAAGGAATCACGAAGCACCTGTTAATGCCAGAGCAGCAAAGCAGCCACGCCATGCACCCATCCATAGCAGTTTTAATGCCCAACTTAAGGATTATCGCTTTGTATCAGAGCCAAGATGTGGCATTGAGAATTTTTTGAACAGTGTAAATCCTGATCTGCAAGCAATTCTCAATGCACAAAATGGCTCTTATAAGCTGTCCCTCAAATTGTTTGCACAATATAAGAAGCCAAACGGCACAAAATTTACACAGCCCCACATAACAGAAACTGTACCTGTACATTCAAATGCAAATTCAGACACAATAATAAGCAGTCTGATGGATCAATTGAACATCAAACACTCTGAATTTGCTGCGAAAGAGAGTGGCTGGAGCCTATGCGGCTCTCCACACAAGTTATATGTCAACATTTCTGAATTCAGCCCATTACAAGGATCTACATATCTTCCATTGCCTGACAATATCAAAAACAAACAAGCCGTGGTCAATATACAAAATACCGACCAGAAATGCTTTTTGTGGTGTATTTTAGCTGCTTTGTATCCAGCTTCAAGGAATCCTCAGAGAATAAGTTATTACAAACAACATGAGCACGATTTTGACGATGCAATGGAGGGCTTGGAATACCCAATGTTAGTTCAGAACATTGATAAATTTGAAAAAAGAGCCAGGGATAACAATGATAAACAATTATCTATTAACGTATTTATTTGTTCCACTGGCAATTGCCCGATAGCACCTCTTAGAATCAGTACATTTGATGATGATTTCGCCGTTCCGATTGATCTGCTCTTAATTGAAGGGGATGGCACATATCATTACACTCTGATAAAAAATCTTGAGGCTTTGGTGAGAGCACAGCTACATAAATCCAATGTATTCAGGTCGTGCAGACGATGCTTAACTGTATTTGATGGCAGGAAAATGGTGAATGGGATTTGTGAAGAGAGTGCGGAAATTGCAAAAAACAAGTTAATTGAGCATCTGAAATACTGTGGCAACCATAAACCCGTTCATATGATGATGCCAATGCCAGGTGAAAAAGCAAAATTCAATAAGTTTGAAGCCTCGTTGGAACACCCAACATATATTGTCTGGGATTCTGAATCAAATCTCAAATCTCTTGCATTCTGCAATCCAAATCCTGAAGATTCTTCAATTACACCATATCAGTTACATGAACCTTCCAGTTTTTGTTATGTGGTTGTACAGGATGGTGTTGTTACTAAAGAATATTCATACTTGGGACCAAATGCCATCAAAATATTTGCACATAGAATAGAAAATGAGTGCCGTGACATAGCATCTAACATCTTATTAAAATCAAAGCCTATGTTGCCTTTAACAGAGGATCAGATTGAAGATTTCAACAATGCAGAAAAATGCCCGGTATGTGATTGGGAATTTTCAGATACAAATATCAAGGTACATCACCATTCTCATTCAGATGGTCGATATAAACAGGCCCTGTGTAATAGCTGTAATATTAAGATCAAGAGACCGAGATTTATCCCCATATTTTGCCATGGAGCATCCAATTATGATTTCCATCATCTGATCAAATACGAGGGGTTTGACAAGCAGAATTTAAATATTTTAGCTGAAAATGATGAGAAATATATATCTATTAGCAAGAAAATTGAAGTTAATGGTGTTCCTATTCAAATGAGATTTCTTGATTCTTACAGAATTTCATCGGCTAGCCTGGCTACACTGGCCACTCAATTATCTGATGAGCAATTCATAATCACACGTGCCATGTTTCCAAATCAGGACTTGAAATTAATTAGGCGGAAGGGTGTATATCCATATGACTATGTTACAGATTTTTCTAAATTTGATGAGTGTTCCCTGCCACCACAAGAAGCATTTTACAGCAAAATCAGAGGATCTGGAATCACTGATGAAGATTATCGCCATGCCCAATTGATGTGGAAGGAATTAAAATGCAAGACATTTGGTGATTATCACATGGCTTATTTGAAACTTGATGTGGCTCTCTTAGCTGATGCACTGCAGGCATCCAGAAAATCTTCTATGCAAAATTATGGACTGGACCCAGTGTATTTTTTCAGTGCCCCCGGCCTAGCATGGTCTGCAATGTTTTTCAACACCAAAATGCAATTGGATCTGATCCAAGATCAAGATATGTACTTGTTTATTGAGCAAGGTATAAGAGGAGGGATGGTGCAATGTTCTCAGAGATATGCCAGAGCAAATAATAAATATATGCCTGATTATGATCCAGCACGGCCATCAAATCATATAGTGTATGTGGATGCAAACAGCTTGTATGGTCACGCTATGATGGATAAACTGCCATATGCAGGGCTTAAATGGGTTGAAGATTTCAATATTGAAGATCTTCAGGATTTTGACGACAGTGACTATGGCCTCTTCTTAGAGGTTGATCTGATATTTCCTGATGATTTGCACAACAAATTTTCTGATCTGCCCCCAAATCCTGAGGTTCAGTGCTCACCTGGCTCTAAACAGAAGAAGCTCATGATGACCCTGGAGCCAAAACAAGGCTATGTCATATATTACAAAAACCTCCAGTTCCTGATGCGTCATGGTGTTCAAGTAACCAAAGTTGGAAAAGTTTTGAGGTTCAGGCACTCAAGATGGTTGAAACCATACATTGATACAAACACAGAGCTTCGAACATCTGCAAAGAGCCAATTTGATAAGGCATTCTTTAAATTGATGGTCAATTCTGTGTATGGCAAAACAATAGAAAATGTCAGAAAACATACCGATGTTAAAATAATTACTGACCCCAGCCGGAGCAAAAAATTGGTTGCAAAGCCCAACTTCAATTACAGAAGAATTTATGATGAGCACATGGCACTTTTCAACATGAAAAAAACAAAGATTAAGTTTGATAAGCCTATTTATGTAGGGGCTGCGATATTGGATTTGTCCAAATTACATATGTTAACATTGTATTATGATGTGCTGAAACCTTTTTATGGTGATCGTGTAAAACTGTTGTACATGGACACGGATAGTTTTATCCTTGATATTCAGACAGAAGATGTTTATCAAGATATGTCACAACCCGAATTGCTTAAATATTTTGATACCAGCGAGCATACAAGGATTCAACCCCACAACAAAAAGGTGCCCGGCATGTTAAAAGATGAGACACTTGCTGATGCTATTGTGAAATTTGCTGGGTTAAGTGCCAAGGTGTATAGTTTTGAGACATGTAGTGGTGCCGTTGCCAAAAAAGCCAAGGGCGTTGGCAGAGTGACTGTTGACAAAGATCTCCAAATTGAAGATTATGAAAATTGCATCAAATCATGTAGCACAATCAAAACATCAGAATCTAGAATTCAGAGTGTGGATCACTTATTGACTAGCAATATTGTAAGAAAAGTGGCTCTGGATCCACATGATGATAAGAGATGCATTTTATCATGTGGCATACATACTCTACCATGGGGTCATTGTTATTTGAAAAAAAATGGGAATCAATGCCCAATTACAGAGCATGATTTGGAATAAATAAACATGCCCATGAACTTATTTGGGTTTAAAAAACAAGGTATTATGGACCTGCCAACACCACAAGCCTCTTCTGATTTACAATCTGTAATGTCTAAACTGAGTGGCTTGTTAATTATTCATCTGAACAGCATACTTACAGATGTTGATGATAAAACAGGCAAAACATTGTACATATTTAACAATAATTTAAATCATTACCAATTACCTGTAGGTGGGCAATTGCAATTTATTACAACCCCTGAGGGTGATGTTAAAATTTCAGTAGGGAGAAATATTTACAGAATTAAGCACTCAAACATGATTTCTGGCACTGTATATACTGTTTCTGCTGGTGACTGCTTATATATTGAGGTCCCTGGATCTTATGACAAGCTTATACCCTTTTTTATAGAATTAAGAATCAGATATTCAATAATAAATAACTACTAAACAAAATGCCTAATGATATTTTTGGCCATACAAGACATGAAGATCACAGTGACGAGATTCTGATGCTTGATGTCAGAGTCAAGAAATTAAGAAGTGATTTACAAGCTTTACAAACCACACTCAATGCCAGTCTTCAATTAGAAATTACAAATTTACAATCACAATGCATGGACCCTCTTCTTAAAATTGATTCTGAACTCAAGTTGCTGCTTCAGAAATATACTGACCTGGCTACATTGGATAATTTTCAAAGTTTAGAAGAAGCTGTAGCAGCTCTTCAAGCCAAATTTAAGACCCAGGCCACCAATTCTGAGCAATTGAAACAACAATTGGAAGAACAGATAAATAATGTCCAGACCCAGCTCCAAACAATTGTCAAAAGCATAAAATCACAAGAAGATTTTGATCTAGTGATTTCCACTCTAAAGGAACAGATTCAGTCACTCCAAATACCTAATCTGGATCCTCTGCACAATGCCATAGCCGAGGTTAAAGAAAAAATTGAGACACTTGAAAATTTTATGAACAACTTGCCATCTTCTGAGGCTTTGAATGCAATAACTCGGAGTGTAGCAAATATTAAGCTGCAACTTGAAACATATGAAGATTTTGGAAAAATTCAAAGTTCCATAACCCATCTTGAAGGTACAATAGCAGCAGTGCAAAATGATTTGGCAAATGTACTAGAATCTCGCCTGCCTGGGATTGTAGATACACTTGTTAGTGTCCAGCAACAAATCACAAAGCTTGAAAACCTCAACACTGAATCTGAGCTCTCTCATTTCCATCATTTGATCGATGATATCCAAACAAAACTTGAAATTTTACAACATTCAACACCCTCTCAGGCAGATATAGCCCTGCTCCAAGATGCTATGCAAAATGTGGCTGATGCTTCTGAATTACACAATGTGAAATTGGCACTTGAATCTTTGCAAAATACAGTGTCAAATCTTCCTACATCACAGGAACTTAAAAATATTAAGAGGGCAGTGAATAGGATATTGAAATCAGAAGATATCAAGAATATCCTGGCAGAGATCAAACATCTCACACAGACAGTAGCCACTCTACCAACCAATCAACATATTAATGAACTGCATGCCTTGTTTGAGGATATCAGAAGACAGGTCCATGATCTTACTGCTCAAAATTCAAAATTGGCAGTTGTTGAAAATTTGCAACAAATTGTAGCTAATATCAAGCAACAGCTAGGGACCATGGAATCCAATCAAGCAAATGCCTTGTCTGTTTTTGCCACCCAGCTACAAGAAATTGTGCAACAATACAAAAAACTTGTTGTGGACATAAGAATCAAGCCTGGGCACGATGAGATTGTTAGGACCATAAATGAGCACCTTGAATCTGTAACAAGCAGATTGCTCACAGCGGAAAAAGAAATAACAGGCATAATCGAGAATCCAAAACATTCAGTAATTCTTGAATTGTACAGCATCCCCAACAAAGAATATGATTCTCCATTTACACCAGGTGGCAAAATATATATGCTGTCCCCTGCACAATTTTATTACCAGTTTTTTGTTGGGGGCACACTGAGACCAATCAAGATCAAATATTGGCTTCAGCCACAGGCACATCACTACCCCACCTTATCAATAACAAATGCTGATAACAAAGTGAAAATCACCAGTGTAGAATTGGAGGATTTTACAGACCCCAATACATTAGAAACAGCATATGCTGAAGATGATGGCACTCTGGAATTTAAAATACAAATAGGGGACAAATTATATTTAGAAAATCCTGCAGTCTCAGCTGCTGAACACCCTATAGTTGCAATATTCTTGTTTACATATTATGTCTAGACAAATTATAGTTGATGAATTACACAGACAGGCCCGACATAATTTTAAGAGACTCCCAGTAGTCACAAAGGGCATAGATGATTTATGGCAGGGGGACTTGATTGAAATGGCAAGTGGGCAGTTGAAAAACTTAGACAAAATCAACAAGGGCTACAAGTATCTACTCACTGTGATAGACACATTTTCAAAATTTGCCTGGGCTTTACCACTTAAATCCAAGACTGGAAAATGTGTTACAGAAGCCCTCAGGACAATCATCAATCAGAGTGGAAGATCACCGCGCTATTTGCAAACAGATAATGGCAAAGAATTCTATAATTCAGTGTTTCAACAATTTATTAAAAGCCAGTCAATAAAACATTACTCGAGTTACAGTGACCTCAAGGCCTCAATTGTAGAGAGATTCAACAGAACCTTAAAAAATCTTATGTATAAACAATTTACACTTCAAGGTAATTATAAATGGATTAATATTCTTCCAGAACTTCTACATAAATATAACAATTCTGTCCATTCCACAATCAACATGAAGCCCTCTGAAGTAACTTCATCTGATGAGCAAAAATTGATCAGCACTGTTTATTATCCTAAATACCAGCCAACAATAAGAAAGGCCAAATACAGGGTGGGGGATCAAGTAAGAATCAGCAAATATAAGCACTTATTCAAAAGAGGCTTTACGAGAAACTGGAGCACTGAATTATTTACAGTGGTTCAAGTTAAACCCGGGACCCTTAACACATATATAATAAAAGATCACCGAGGAGAAATTCTCAAAGGCAGGTTCTATGAACAAGAGCTCAGCAAAACTAAACAGCCTGACACATATCTCATAGAAAAAATCATTCGCAGAAAAGGCAACAAGTTACTTGTCAAATGGCTGGGTCATCCGGAAAACAGCTGGATCGATGCAAACAAAGTGATAATATGAGCACCTGGGATGTTATAAAAAGGCTGCCAGAACCTGAACAACAGAATAAGATAAATGGAGTGCTGCTGCCTGATAATATTAGGTGTCTTATCGTTGGGCCATCTGCTTGTGGTAAAACTACACTAATGGTTGATAATTTTTTATTGGCACCCAACTGGTTAGACTGGAAAAACAGGCACTTGTATATCTTCTCTAAGAGCTTGGAGCAATTAAAATATCAGCAGTTAATAAAATTATATGATGGATTGGATATAGCCACTTTTGAACCAGATGTTAAGCCACTTGATGAATGTCTCGATAATTCTGTTGTTGTATTTGATGACATTATACTGGATAATCAAAACAAGGTTAGAAACTTTTTTACACAGGGCCGGCACAAAAACATTGATTGCTTCTACCTGGCACAGACTTTTTCTAAAATACCGAAGCAACTGATCCGTGACAATAGCAATTTTATATGCGTGTTTCATCAAGACCATACCAACCTCAAACACATACATGATGAATACGTAGGTGGGGACTTGAGCTACAATGATTTTTCTAAGTTTTGCAGTAGGTGCTGGAACCAGGACAGTTATGGGTTTGTCACAATTGATATGACAAGAACACCCAATAGTGGCAAATACAGAAATAAAATCAACGATTTTCTAGACGTGGAGACGTATATAAACAACCATGAAACGATCAATTATTGATGATCTTAAGTTAAGAGATTATCTTGTAAAAAGATTTAAAGGATGGAAATCAGAGAACCGGGGAATTTATGAAAAACACAAACAAGCAGAACAGCCTGTGATTGATGCTATTAATAATTTAGGTAAGAATATCAAAACTGTTACAGAGCAAAATCAAAATTTGCTCACAGAGCTTGTACCTGTAGCTGCAAGGAACATATTAGATTATCCAATCACCCCACTTTCCAGTATTCATACACCTAGTCCTGTTGCTCCTAGAAGAATTGAAGCTAGTCAGGATCCTATTGAATTGGGGCTTCTTGCTCAAAAATATTTAACAACACCTAAAGACAATAAAGATGAGGTTTTTGGCTTATATGCCGACACAGAGCTTGATGGTAGCATCATTCATAGAATTGGCAATTTCAGAGTAACATTTATGGGAGATGATATAATTGTATATTCAGAATCTCGACTTGGAGAAAAAGGTGCTTTTGTTAAGTACCCCGGCACACCTGGATTGTGGGAACTGATGACTAGGAAGAGACCTGGCAGCTATACAGATCAAGATTATGAGGATTACAAAGAAATATTAATAAAATCAGATGCTCTATACCAGAACAATGATCCCACACAAAAAAGAGTCAAGTCTAGCAGTGGAGCAAAATACAATAATTTAATCAAGCCCATATGGTCACAAATGAAGACTGGCAGTGGGATCAAACAATACAACACCCTGCCCAAAGAATTTGTGTGGGTTGATGATGTCAGGAAACTTGTAGATAGGTTATTGGTGATAGCTGGGGAGGAAAATGCTGGGAACCACAATTTTTACAATGAAAAGGTTGGAATTATGGACATGATAAGCACCAAATTGTCTAATTTTATAGTGAATGACACTAAGGGGATTGGATATCTCATAAAAATTATTAATACTCTACCACCTAAATTTTGGAATGTCTCTGAGGGTCGGGGCCTTGTTAATGACATCATAAACAAGCTGCCATTTGAACTACATATTCCAGGCTATCAGTATTGTGGTCCAGGCACAAAATTGGAGCATAGATTAAACAGAGGGGATCCTGGTGTTAATCCCTTAGATGCTGCTTGCAGAGACCATGATATTGCATACAACACACATTCTGATCTTGACAAGAGACATGTTGCAGACAAGAAATTAGAAGAGGCAGCATTTGGTAGATTTGTAAGCAAAGATGCTTCTTTGAGTGAAAGAATATCAGCATTGGGAACCACCATAGCTATGAGCACCAAACAAAAATTGGGGTGGGGGTTGTAAATAATAAACCTACAATGAAGGCCAAGGGTGTTATGTATCAAGTACCTTATGCAGGTCTCAAATCTCTTAAAACTATTGACAGTCTTTTGACCAAAAGCAGCGCAAGAAAAAAAATTCTTGTATTGCAAAGGGGCATGGTATGAAATTGTTGCTTAGTACCCCCCAATTAAAAAAATTACAGCAATCAAGAAAAAAATCACATGTTGGGGGATTTATATTTACCATCCCTGCCATCTTAGCTGCTCTCGGGGCTGTTGGGAGCTTGGCGGGGGGTCAGCCGCCATAGCAAAAACAGTAATAGATGCCAAGAAGAATAGGGCAGAATTAGATGAACAGAGGCGACATAACCTGGCAATGGAGAAACAAGGCAAAGGTGTTAAGAGAGCCATGAATAAGTTTAAAAAAAACAAGAGCCGCTTACAAACCAAGATATTGAAGCTTTAATCAGGCCACTGGGTATCAAAAATTTTAGAGGTGTGTACATGTCTGATTCTTTGCCAGAACAACCACTCAACAAAGAGTGTGGCATTGTTAATTTGGATGAGTACAAAAATCAGGGCACTCACTGGATCTGTTATCTTAAATATTTAAAAAATGAGGCATTTGTGTTTGATTCATTTGGAGGTGTTCCACCTGAAAATTTAGTAAAATATCTAAATTCAGTTAATCTTTATTACAATAATGCCCGTGTTCAAAACTTCAAAGATGTTAATTGCGGACATCTGTGTTTATCTGTTCTTAGATATATGTCTCAAATAAATAAACCATCAATTGAAAATTTTCAAAAAGCCCTGTGGTATCTGAAACATCATGGGGGTATTCCATCTCACCAGCCAAAATTCAATATTGAAACTCAAATTGCATGATGACATAGTGTATCCCAAAACAATAGCTCTCAGAGCATTTTACGGCATGTACCTGATCCCTAATATTACACACCACAACAACACAATTGCAGTTGGGGATGAAAAAATTGTCATCACTCCAGGGCAATATAATCTGTCCACTCTAAATGCTCAGTTACCCAGAGGTATAGTTTTAAGTCAAAATTCTGTCACTCACAGAGTAGAGATTGTATCTGCCACAGAAACAGTGCATCTGGGTACTATAGGAGAGCTGTTGGGCTTTGAGAACAACACAAAACTTGAAGCAGGCATCAAACACACTGCTATGAATATACCTAAATTCTTAGCCATAGAGACTCTGAATATTCACTGCAATGTGGCCGAGGGTATGATCACCAAATCAAATGGCATAGGCACTCACAAACAAACTGGGATCATTGCAACATTCAAACCTAATTCTGAATTCATGGAGCCCATCATCTACAATCCAACCCCAACATTATATTTTCCTGTGTGCCACAACAGAATAGATTACATCGAATTGATGGTCACTAATGAAAAAGAAGAATTAGTTGATTTTGCTGGAGCGACAACAACTGCCATCATAGAGATTAACATTTAAATAAAAATACATACAATGGAAAATATTGAGAGTTATGAGCTACAGTCATTCCCCCCAAACAGGAGGACATTTGCAAATTTAAATCAACCCAACACAGAGATTGAGGTTGATCTTGATGTAGGGGACGGATTTATACACCCCCACAGAGCAGATCTATACATCAAATTTGATGTTGTAAAGCTCGATGGAACAGATTATCCAGCAAATTCAAATATAAGACTTGTAGACAATTTTGTGCCACATCTGTTCTCTGAAATTGAGGTCAGAAAACATGGAGTTGTTATAAACAGAGTGGATTATCCCGGCATTACCTCCACAGCTTTGGCCACACTAAAATTATCCAAAACCGAGGCTTCTTACTACAAAATAGGCGGATTTGAAGCTGGTGAGAAAATATTAACCAAAAGCCACACAGTGCTGTTCCCCATGCGCCTATTGCCAGGATTCTTCTCAGATTACAAAGATATTATGTGGAAGGGTGGTTTAAGAATTACATTTAGAAGAGCTCCAAATGATAATAATGCTTTGATGAGGTATAGCACATTAAACTCTACAGGGGAAACTCTGCCTAATACCCTACCTGATGCAGGGAAATGCCTTATTCAGACTATGGAGTTAAGAATCCCTGTTGTTGAATATGAGGCCAGTTATGGTCTTAAACACAAAGCTGATATCCTAAAAAATCCACAGATTCCTCTGCAATTTTATACATATCAATGCGTACAGAAGCCCGCCACTGGTACCTATTATGAGTTTGATGCAACAAATTCATTCTCCAGTATACAATATGACATGCCTGATTTTGTGGTGGTACTGTTTCAGACTGGGAGACACAATAATCAGGAAAAAAATTCAAGTAAGTTTGATAGCTGCAACATCAAGAACATTTATCTTAAAAATGGCAGAAATGAGGTCTTTCCTAGAGAAAATTATAATTTAGACATGTCCAAGGATGATTTCCTCAAATTATATGAGGCTTTTTCATCCTTCAAACGTGTCACTACAGGCAATACTGACATGTATTACACACCAGATGAATTCAAAGCACAGAGACCCATGTTTGTCATTAACACTTCCAAAAGAAAACAAGTTGTGGTTAATGACAGGACGAACATTAAAATTATCTGTGAATTCCACGAAACACTCCCCGATGACACCATATGTAGTGTTATTCTCATAGGAGAAAAATCATATGTTTATGATGTAAGAAACGAGAGAGTCACGGAGCAATTCTAGAAGGTCTCTGCATATTCTATTGTGCTGTTGTACAACACACAAACCTCAACTGTATATCAGCTAGCAGTGAATATTCTCAAAATCTCACGTGTAGAGTTGCCACATATATTTCAATCTTACACATTTTGTCAGGGTTCAAACCCAGAGCCCCTTGATTAGAAGGTAATAATACCAACACTTTGCCTTCTCTTAGCACTTCTCCATAGAGAGGTCTTAAACCCAGGGGCCTTTTTATTACAAGGCAATAAGCCATGGGACTATGTCCACATTTTATTGAGAGCCCAGAGCTCATAGCTTTATATCAGCTAAAAACAATCCAGAGTTGGACTCTGAAATTGTGCATTGAATAATCTCCAAGACTTGCCCAGGCTCGTATTAACAGAATAGAATTGCTTTCAGCATGAAGAGGCAGTTTATTGGCACTGTGTCAGAACATTTGTATCTCTATCTCAAATCTTTGTTACACTTTTACATGTCGCACAGAAAGATTAATGGCCTCTTCAGTGAATCGCGCAGAAAAATCATTAGTGCTGTATAGATTATATATCTTGCATGCCGGCAAAACACGCAAGCAATTAATTATGCCTACCCCGCTCTTGTATTGAGCGAGTGGTTATAACACATGAGAAAATTGAGAAATGTACAATATATTGTTGTAAAATACTTTTTACCAGGTTTTCAGATTTGGGGGCTATCAACTAGCAGTAATTATTCTCAAAATCTCACGTGTGGACTGCAACATGTATTTCAATCTATCAGCAAAAAAATTGAACCTGGTATCCAATTGAACTTAGGCCAGAAGTAAATATGTGTGTGTGTGTGTGTGTGTGTGCGTGTGTGCTGTGTGCTGTGTGCTGTGTGCTGTGTGCGTGTGTGCGTGTGTGCTGTGTGTGCGTGTGTGCTGTGTGTTGTGTGCTGTGTGCTGTGTGTGTGGTGTGCGTGTGTGTGCTGTGTGTGTGTGTGTTTTGGCTTAATTTCAGGTATAGCCAAAAAAATAGCAAGTTTGTGGACAAAAATCTGGCAGAAGTGCCTTTTGTAAGTGTAAACAAATCAATCTGAGAGCCTCTTCCTTTTCTCGGGAAATTCCCGAGGGCGTTTTTACAAAAATCTTGGGTTAGACGGGGTTCCACACTTGATCAAAAAGCTCATATTGGCATGTTGAGCTAGTTTTAAGTGTAAGCAAATGCGCTTCAGGGGGGCTCTTCCTTTGTTGTGCTGGTTTCACCTCAAATACTACTACTACCATGGGCGTATTTAAGGGGGATTCAACGGGTCCGACCTCTCTCTTTTTTTGGTTCACTAAAATTACCAGTTTCCTTGTTCTATCCGCTTGTTCATAAAAAATCCCTTCGGACTTATTTCATTCTCTTAAATTAGAGACGTATAGGACGGGATACGGATGGGAAGGAAATTTCATAATTCCACACACCAGATGGGACTGCAGGCCAATATCTGCAATTTCCTGATAGTTTCGGAATTTCTGCGATAAGAAACTAATTACATTGAGACTGTCAAATCAGTTATTTTTCCCCCTCGAATCATATTAAAGAAATTTGGTTCTTAAAAACGTAGTGACACAAGATGAACAGAAAAGTATCAATACTAATAAGTAGTGTGACTACATACACACAACTTTGTCGGGTCCAGCACCCCTTCCCCCCACCCCTGCTCCCCAACAAGCATCCGGCCAGCAGTGTCCTGGATTTTCACTTACGAAATAAAGCAACCCTAATCATACCAAAAGTTGATCCATCCCCCCCCCCCCCACCGTGAACTATATATACGCCCATGTGTATAACAATATATCATACTGAAATTTTACGATATAATTATTTTGAATTTTGTACTGCGAAAAAAGCCGCCTCATCTCGTTACCCCGAACGCATTAATTGGTTGGTTCACAACTTCACCACTAAGGATCCTATCGAGACGAGACATGGCAGCCTTGGTCTCGTTCTCGTTGAGAGTTGTAAATGTCTGTCTCGTGTTTATTTGTAAATGTCTCATTGACAGTCTCGTCTCAATTTATAAACATCCGTCTCGGTTTGGGAGGGCAATTCTCGTTCTCGTCTCAAGCCTAGAAAAATATAGAATTAACAACGTATGCAAAGGCTTATCATTATAAATACAAAAAAAAACTTTCTTAATATATATATATATATATATATATATATATATATATATATATATATATATTTTTGACTCCTCGTTTCGACGGTACAGCCCTCCAAAACTAAATATTATCCTGCTTATATATGCAAACCAAACTGCAGATTCAGAATTACCAGGAATGAACTGGCGTTGTAATTATTATACACAAAATTCATGATTTATCTAAGGAAGTCGCATGTTCCAGGTTTGATTCGACCTGGGCATGACTGTTTCCTTGTGAGTGACATTTCATTGAACTGGAAATTGTTACATGGGAGAATGTTTGCTTCTATTGTTAATGTTAGTGTTGTTCACGAGACGAGGCATGTTCCGTCTCGTCTCATAAAAGGAGATGGGACAAGTGAATGATTTCGAAATGAGATGGGACAGAAGAAAAATGTCGTCTCTTATCGTGGCAGGTTGGGTGATACTTAGATTGTGCAGTTGGTGGTAGTGTGTGTGTGTACTCCTGCATCCCGACTTCGAATACTGCTTGTAGTTATTCATCTTCATTGTAGCGATTAGCCAAAAGTGTAAAGAAATGTGATGTTAGAGATGATACATAATAAATTAACCATGCGTTCTCATCGTTGCGGTTAAACAAAGTGAACGGAAAAACTACGTAAAAGTAGGCTAAATACAAAAATTTGCAATATATATTAACTGAAGAAAACTGTCATTTCCTGCAGGAAATTTAAAAACTCACCTTACCTTTTTATACCATATCACCTCTTATATTGCAGAAATTGACGTGTAAACCAGTGTGTTCTAAAAGTATTATCTTAAAATTTGTGAAGAAAATATTATGACAAAAATAATTGTAATTCCAGAAAATGCATTCCTATAACATTAAGTTCTTGCCAGTCAGAACTAACCTATGTATTCGCAATGAACAAGGCTGTTCACGTGTTCAGCCATTGACTGTTACAAGGTTTGCTTTGTCACCCTAATGGGAAAACCCTCTACCGAGTGGCTGAATTATAGTAAATACTACTATACTGCTAGGGCATAATTCATCTCCAAGAAATGGAGCACAGATTTTTGCACTGGAAGTTGTAAGATACTTGTTTTACACAGTAACAAGTGAATTTTCTGTCGCTTCCGCGGCTCATGCTAAGTTGACGGGACGAGCAGAAGCCCCGCCTGCACGCATTTGTAAGTGATGACGTCAGAGGACCTCGTGTCTGTGGAGAGGACGTTTTCAAATCCGTGACGTAGTAGGTGAATTTCAGCAGTGTTTGAAGGCGTGTTTCTCGAGAACCGAAACAAATACCGCCGAGATATTTTGCACATCTCATACTTGTGTCATTATCTGCAAAATGAATGTATTTAAAACGTTTTTCATGTCAAAGTGGAAATGTCCATTACGCACCAGGCATGCATTTATTCCAATATTGTCGGAATGAGCAATGCTACTAAAAAAATCTCCGGCAGAAATGAAGAGTATGAATTTCTCCCCATGTGGCAAGTGGAAGCGGTTTCCTAAGTTGATTATTAAGCCTTATACGATTTTTGAAAAATATGATGAATTAGTATTTACCGAATCCCATGTATTCCTTATGGGACATCAACTTCAACGCTTACGGCTCATCAAATGGGAGTTTCTACTTTTCCTACTGCTATGACATAGTTCTACGTGTCCTTTTTCCGTCCATGTACTTTTCTACGTCATCGGATGTTTGATATTCCCGGGAGAACGAATAAAATAATGGTCCCATAAGCCTAGTGCATTTCTCCTTTCCTCCTACGGCCATCCTGGCAGTGTTGCCAAACCTGATGTGCATAATAGAGCTAAATTTCACCATTAATATAGCTAAAGAGGACTTTCAAGGAGCTAGATTAACGAAGGCTGCATAAAGTGCCTACTAGGGTAATTTTAATTGTCAGAGGGGTGGGGGTTCTGCTATTACCGTGAGCTTTAAAGTGATGGCAATTTATTCTTTCTTAGTTTTCACCGCCTAGATTTGGCGGCATCACCCATCTCAATAATCCATTGACACTCATATGAAATCAAAAATAAAGGATTCCCGGATAATAATATTGTCATCTTCACCTTAGCCACAGAGCTATATATAAAAATACCTGGGAGGAAAGAGGGGGTGGGTGACGCAGCCTATATATGAATATCACGTCACGTGCAAAATGTACACTCATGGCAAAGGTTGGTGGTCTTTATGGGCCGGAGCCAGTGGTGGCATCATAGTGGGGCAGAGGGCGGGTGCCACAGTTCACAGTCAAACGAGTGCACGAAAGAGCCAGATCTGGCTTCAAAAGAGCGAAGTTGACAACAGTGATCAGCAGCTGCCCCAGCGAGAAAGACCAAGGGGAAATTGTCCCTCCTCGCCTTAAGGCGCTGTAGTTGGGTGTACAGTGGGATCCATGAGTATTACCGTGCAAATTGTCCATGACTATTTTCATTATTTTTTCTCTTACATCCTATGTGTTTTTAAGAGATGTATTTTTATGTATGCTGGTGCAGAAGTTGTCAACAACTTGTTTTAAATTTTCTTATAATTCTTGAAGCTCTTATTGGGTCAAATAAAGTGCACGAAAATGGTAATGGATAATTTTCACGATAATACTCATGGATCCCACTGTACCAGTATGGTTACAGCGCCTTGAATAACGTAGTGTGGAAAACGACCCAAGAAACCAGTTCCCGAGACGGAGGAAAAACTTAATAAGACCTCTTACGAGTTGATCGGGAACCATCTCAACTCAATATTTTTTTAAAAAATACAACAGCCTATAGCCTATAGATGTCTGAGGAAATACCGAATACATGGCTTCTAAAAGGCATTGGGTATGGTACACATCTGCCATAAATAGTTTAAATATATTTTTATGCTTAGCTGTGGGACTTTAAAATTAAAATGAACTGAACTGATGTGGACTCTATAAGTATGATATATTCTATATCCAGTTGGTGAGAGACGATTATTCCTTGTTGGGATGGCTGAAGATAGAGGAGAGGGGGGAATCCTCCTCACCCCCTTTAATAACACCCGGCATTAAAAATTAATAGCTGCATCTTTGTTCGCAATTTTCACATTTCGAAATCTTGATATTCCGTTTCGCTAAATTTAAAACGAGCCCATGAACAAGGTCCAGAGCTTTATATTTTTCGGAATTGTTATCTGTTTAAAATCTGTTTTTAAAATGACCATAAATTCTAAGGAAAATAAAGAAATAAAAATTATATATGCCAATTTTTAATTAAAAAACAGGAAATTTGTGTGCTGTTCTAAAATGGAATATTTCCGATGCCTTCACATTATACCTATAGTAGTATACTTTTGAAGTAGTATATGCGTAGTATATATATGCGTGTGTGTGTGTGTCTGTGTGTGTGTATGTATGCATATATATAGGAGGCTGAATTTTGTACCAACCCAAATGAAAAACGTTCCTGCGCCACTGTAGATGGCAGTGCGATCAGTACGAGTGCTAATTTTCTTATGAAAGTAATGCGGCTTAGTTAGTTTTTGGAATATATTGTGTAGATTTGTTTGTCTTGAAATGCGGTACGTGAATTGATGGAAACAGTTATATTTGTGGAGTGATTTGCAGTCACGAAACGGCATTAATTTGGAAAGAAAAGTAAAATAAAATTAAT
>NW_028143790.1:0-37000 GCF_977018435.1 Lepisma saccharinum
GATCAGATATTGGCTCACTTATGTTTACATACCTCTTGGTGTGGTACTTCGGGGCGATAGCTAGGCCTATGTAACTATAGTGTTGTAATCCCGTTTTACCTGGGATCTGATGTCACAGGGAAGTTTCAATTATACATTTAGGTAGAGCTTAATTGTATCTGTTGGCTGAACCTGCTCCGATTAGGAGGGTAGAGATATGGAAAGTTGATGTAAAGGTTATTCACGCTTGTTCATACCTGGTAGGTGTGTGATGTTCTTGTCCAGATGCTTCTTGCAGACCGAATTGTGACAGGTGCCAAGGTTCTATCCTTCGACCCTTGGCTCACCAAACCGAGCAATCCCTTGCGACTCGTAGCATGCTAGGCAGCCGTAACTCCGTGTTCCATCGTCGTAGTTCAGTAGTGTTAATGTGTTGTAGAGTATTCAGAGACTAATTATCCATGTGAGCGTCGATGATAGGTGTAGTTCAAATGAGCGTCAAAATCCAAAAGAGAGCGAGCTCCGGAAGTGAGCTTGCTTTTATAATCTTAGGCTTCGAAAGGTTGTTAAACCTTTCGAACGCGGTAGATCTTGTTTTGATCCACGCGTTTGCCTTTCAGTTCCTTGTTTAACGGAAGTTACAAGTTAGCGCATTCTTGGGATCACCCGCTGGTCGGACAATTCCAGGAAATAAACAAGTGTGAATATTACCATGACGAGGTTTTCTCGGTTTAATAATCTCCATATCTCTACATTCCCCTTGTTGAGTTAATCGAACCAATCTGTGATGGTCGACTACCTTCTCCGGAGGAGGTTATATTTAAAAATTATCATTTATTAACATATCAAAATTCGTAGAAAACCAATATATCAATCCATTCACCATAAGATTCACATCACCATAAAAAAATTGAGATCACCAAAATAGTCATATCATCAAAAAAAATCATAGCACCAAACACCATTGAGAAAAAAAATAAAAACACGCAGAAAAAAAATTAAAACTGAAGGTCAAAGCCTCTTGTGTACTCACAGAGTACGAGCATCAATAACGAAGTCTTGAGACATGGATAAAAAAAAATAATCATATAGGTTTGACACTGAATTAGTTTTGAATGAACGATGACAACACGATAACAGAAAAACACATGTCAGCACACTGTGAAGGAACGCCGCATAACACACGTGGTTTTATTGACTGTTCGCGGAGTTCAAAGTCGACACTGAATAACACACACGCGGTCGGGCGGGGCATTGAGGTAAAGTTACCATGGCAACGCTGTAAACTGCACGGCGCTATTGGCCGAGTGTAATCTGTAGTAGACGAAAAAAAAACACAAAACAAAGAGACTTATCTCTAATCCACTAAAGTATGGGCAGCACCCATGGTCACAACCCTGGCACTGTAACTGACATATTTGTGTACTAAATGTGTGTGCCTGACGGTATTTGATGAAGGCTGAACACTGGAACACAGTTTCAGCCGATGAAAAACGACAATGCGTATCATGTGATGGCAGTAAACAAGGGCAACACAACACGCTCTCAGTGGGAGGGGCTTTGCCGATGTAGGTCGCAAACGGGAGCTATGCCACATGGTTGTAGTTCACATGATAGATGACATATGGTAGGAGAAGACTGAAAATGGCAAAAAATAAAATTTTCAAGATTTGTGGCATAGCTCCCTCTCTCACTAGACCCCTCAATTATTTTCGTCATATTTTCTTGGCAATTTTTAAAATAACAATACGTTTAGACAGGGTGCGAAATCACTGCAGATTGGTGGGGGGAAGCAGCAGGCAGTCACACACACACGCACACTATATACCTAGGTATATATATATATATATATATACACACACACTATATATATCTAGGTATATACACACACACGTATATATAATGTCATTAAATAAGTGTCAATTATTATATAATGAAATTATATTATACAATATAAGATATATTATATTGACAGTCCTTCATTCAAAATGTAATTGCAAATTGAAGATCTTAATGTAGCTTTAGTAGCTATGAACAATCATTTATTTGCCTAAGGAGGGAGGGACAAAAATTAAGAGACATTAAAAGAAGATAATAGTTTCCTGTATAAAATCCACATATAAATGCTAATACGTGTTTTATTAATATATTTATATGCTTCGCGGTTGCTAACGAAAGCCGATGAGAAATGGAGAAGAAATAACAAGTCTGTCTTATTTCTGTGTTCTGGGGATAGCTGTGTTCAGTGTCCTTAGAGGCTCTTTGATGTCCGTTCATTTTGTACGTTTTCGATATTATTCCAGTCAAATATATTCGAATCCCAAATTAATTTTTGTTACTCGTCTGGTCCCCCACACTTTACCTCCGTACTCGAGGTTCGGTGCACTTCGTACTCGGCTCAGATTTGTCTAGGGGTATCTTTCTTTGTACGACAATGCACGTGGGTTGCTACAAGTCAACATAATTATATAATTAACTACAAGAGACAACGGAAAACCTTTTGCGAAACCTTTATGATCAGGGGGATAAATTACCTTGTCCAGCTTTTGTGAAATTAAAAACGGAAATTTTGGATAATTTCTATAGTTTAATTAACGTAAAATTTAAAGTATATACAAGTCGTATCCGAACGTTCATTTCTCTAATTATTTATCGGGCCAAAACTCTAATTTTGATGTTGGAATCTCTATTGTTTGTACCTGGATGCTTTACATTTCAAGAATTACATCTGAAGTACGCTTGTCACAAGGTAGACTCGCGTTACTTCAAGAAACGTCTTAACAGGCGCTAGGCCGCCCGACGTGTACATTTCTCAACCTCCACGGTGACAAGGCACTAGGCTGCCCGGCGCACCGTAATTACTTCAAAATAACATCCAGTACAAACTACCTTTTTACCTGTAAACTGGACACCAAGGCACTAGCTTGCCCGGCAATCCAATCTCTTACAGCATCCGTTTCGGGAGACCTGTCCTCCGGTCCTAGCTAACCGAAGCAAAAACAGCCTCTCCCTTCCAAGTCTCAGTTCCAACAGCCGACCACCCCTACTCTCATCTGGGAGTTTATATACGTTTGGTTGGCGTCTGTTGCCAACCGCCCTTCTTTCAAAATTTTTAATCTTTAACAGCTAAACTGCCCGCCTTTCTTTTGAACGTTCGAAACACGAAGCAAGAACAGAGAGCTACATGGTATTTATACATGGAATAATACGAACCTAAAATTACATAATAAATTGATTTACACTAATCACACATATATATGTTTATACACGTAATTACCTAATTAATTAACATATTAATAAAGTATTTAAATAAAAAAAAACACTGTTGCCCTGACACGGGGGCAGGGTAACAGATTCCCCCTCCCCAGCGTTACAATTCAATCTGAAATTTAAATTTCAGTCTGTGTGAATTGTCTTAAAGTCACTGAAAAAGTTAAGCACTGTATCTGAAAAGAAAAGTTCACTGAAAAATGTTATTTTCACTACAAGTCAAAAACGTCTCTCTGAAAAAGAGGAGTCTCGATTTCACTGCACTAAAAAGCCTATTTCCACACGGTTTCTTCCTCCGGGAATCCTGTAACCTCCTGGACATCTCGGTCATCTGGTCATCAGGACTGCTCCCAGGTGCAGACGGACTCAGCTCCTCCACCTTCCAAAGAACATGCCCGGCTCCCGCTCTAGGGTCGTCTCAGCCTCCTCCTCGGTCCATCCGAAGATCTTCCGGCTCCTTAGTCCCCTAGTCCTTGCGTCTGGGACATCCGCGGTACTCGGTTCGACTCCTGCCGAATTTCAGCTTCAAATGCTTTCAAAAGTTCTATCGTTCGATCACACGACCCGACTTTAAAATGGCTTTCTAATTTTTCCATCTATAAGGAAACTTTCCCTTCCTTTTCCGGGCATCGAACTGCCATCCTTCAGCATTCTCTTACCGATGAAATTCTCATGTCTTCATGTTGACAATTGTCAACACCCTTTATCGGCAAAAGGTTGACATAACATAAAATACAACAGTCCATAATTTTAAATCTTACATTCGCAAGAAATGAATTTACCAGGACACTAATGTGTAGCGACAATAAATCAGGAACTTAATTACTACTGTACAAACTAGAAGTCGGTCACTCGGCTTCCTTTCCATCATTTTTCACAGCCCTTCTACCCCCTCCCCTTGAGATGGATTCTCAGGGTAGAATTTAGGGACGAGTGCTTTCCCTCACACTTCTCAAATTTCTTCTCGGAATGACCTTCAGCTGGTCAACGTTAGCCAGAACTCTCTTTCCCTCACCCTCCTTCTCCAAAACAACATTATTTGGAGTAGTGAAATTCAGAATTCTGTAGATCCCTTTGAATTTCGGGAAAAAGCACGCAGTTTGCTTATTAAAAGCAGACGAAATCTTATGCTCTTGAAGCAGTACTCGATCTCCTACACGAAGATTAACCCTTCTTCTGCCCTTATTGTAGGCCTTCGACGCCTTTTGCCTCGCCTTTTCTTCTTTTTCTCTTGCAAATTCGAAAGCCGCGCCCATTCTTTCCTTTAACTGTATGACGTTGTAACGAGTGCACCCACGGTTCCCGAAATGACGTGTCAATCATACCCCGGCACGGGGCCAAACGTCGTTATGTGTACGGGAAACCGGTCGTGACTCACGGTCCAGTTATCAAGTTCGGTACTGAGACGGTCGTTTATTGTCATACTATTGCGAGGCGGAGATTAATACCTTGAAATGTTACACTGTTTTGTTTACCTTTGATATGTAGATTCGAACATTCATAACACACTAATAGCATAATATCCAGTACCTGAAAAACGTCAAATAACAACACTGACGAACGGTAGAAAGTGAATATATATTGTAACAACAAAAAAAATATTGCAATCAACAACTGTTTACAAAGCCTCCTCACTCTCACAACATTCACTCTATCTCTCTTTCACACACATGAGGTATTTTTACATGTGAAGTATGGATACAAATCATGGATCTCATTAACATATCATTCCTTTTAATTTCTAAACCTTTATGTGAATTTAGGGCATTTGTCTGCCGGCTCCTGTGCTCTTTTAAATTAACTTAAGTGCCAGCCCTCGGAAAGCGGTTAACTAAGACAATTGGGTCGGCGTGGTTAAATCTTTCGTTCGAATGAACGTATGCGTTGACTCGTAAGAACGACATTATACAAGTTTCTCGGACGGGGGGTATTACCTATAAGCCTCTCTCGTCCAATGAGAACAACTACTCAATTACATAGTGATGCAAAAACTTAATTGGCTCCAGCTGCCGGAAATACACAAATCAATCGTCGGCGCGAGCGAAAATTACATCAAAAACCACTAAGCAACAAATAATACTATTTCACGCACACGACCTTGCAATAAAAACAACTACGCTTTCCACAATTAAAAAGGACTCATCAGTCAACTATTGACAAATTAAATGGCGCGACGGGGCGGTCGGTTACACAAGAAATGGAGCACACTTTGACCATTTATACTAAATATTAAAGAAATGAAATGGAGCTTCTAACGCTGAATGCAGACAATTAAATTAGAACATCTGAACATGAAATTACCCTTTTTTACTACAATACCAAAAATTGTCAGAGACGGAAGTTAGGTTCGGGGTTTCCTGAGTAACTCTGCGAATAAGTGAGACTTCGGCGTTAACTGTACGGTGTTGATACTAACGACGCACGTTTACATGTACATGAGACCCTCTGAAGTATACTGTACCAGACTCTGCTACATGGCGTGGTCCTTCATCTCTCCTGGACGCGGGACTTGCACACGGTTCCTTTGTGGCGAAATTGTCCTCCGAGGTCGATCGCGACGAAGAATAATTGCGACGATATGGTGTACTTGCACCCCCTCAGAACCTCGGGCGTTCCTCTTGTCACTAGCGTCGGGTGTACGTGGTCACGCGCCGGTTCGGAATATCTCTAGTGTCGGGCATCAATTGGACGTCGATCTGCAATCATCTCTCTCTGGTGCCGGGCTTCGTTTGGGCGTCGTTCTGGTATCATCCTTCCCTCTCTTTCTCTGTTAAGTAGCTTCGGTTGGAACGATTGATCTGGAAACGTCCTTCGGGCTTTGGTTGGGACGTCGATCTGAAAGCGTCCTTCGGGCTTTGGGCAGTGTTTGGATTTGGCGTCGTCTGACTGGCTTCGGCGTCGTTGCAGGCGTCAGGGAAGCGACGCCCCCCTTCTCTATCTTCTTTAGCCCTCCATCCTTATGTAGTCCACGCTTGGCAAAAACAAATCACCGCGTAATCTTCACCAAAATAAGGCGCACACTGGTAACTCCCTATCCGCAAGTCGCTCACAGTACGTAAGGAAACGAAGTTCACGGACACAAAGCAATGATCACGCGAGAGTGTAGCGCGGAGATGCTCTCTCTGTGAAATCCGGGTGAAAAACTGTGTTTGGGATGGTAGCACCGCCTATATATAAGAGATTCGAATTCTTCCGTTGAACAGGACGCTCTAGTGGCTTGGCTTCGCTTTCTCAGGGGATGGAAATGACCTCTGTCCATTGTCTTGAAACGCGGTCAAGTGCGCGTCGTCGATCCTTGCAGGCTTGAGCTCCAGCTGATCTCTCTGGTCATCCGTGAACATGGGTTCGAACGCCCGCTGCGACTCGAGCCCGGTAGCGGCGAAAATAATCTTTCCTTATCTCCGCGTTGGTGCAAATATGTCATGTTCTAAGCGGCGGCTGTCACTCAAGAAAGACCCGTCCCCAGTTTCCGACGTCTGGCTCGGATACGAGTTTATTCACAAAATAAGATCAAACCTCACACTTTCATGTTTGTGCATAAAATGAATCAATATATATAAAAAATAATTTATATCGAACTGCGTTTCACATGTCACTAGATACCGTGACATCTCGCTCTCCTTCCGATCAAAAAATTCTGTAGGCGAATAAAATTTTTCACTACTCAGGGGCATGAAATTTTGACTACAAATTTTTTAACACCCTGTACAAGAAAAGTAAACCAGTTCGATAACACAAAACACATGATATAAATGATACCTCCAATTTGCATGATAAATATACAGTTTATACACTCTGGGTATGGCGCAATGTTATTTTATACTTCTAAAATGGCGCGATGTCGTTTAACCAGGTTTCGCCATTCCATTCCTCCCTTCGGCGTTGACGACCTGACGGCCCCGGCTGTGGAGATGTGTTGCTGGGATTCGGCCCGTTCGCGTTTCGCGTCGGACTCCTTTGAACCCTCGGCGGGCTCCGCCTTGTGTGCCCATTGTCAGAACGCGGGCTCTCTGGTCTACTGTCGGGGTGACGCTGATAATAACCATTGTTCACTCGGCCGTTGGAAAAGCTGCTGTCGTTGTTGTTGCCATGGTGACCCGGTGACCTAGGAGTTTGACCACCTCGACGTCTCTGTCCCCGATACTGGCGTCTCTGTCGTGGCGAAGGTGGATCATCTCGAAACTGGCGAACTTCGGCTCCTGGAGCGCGTTGCTGCCCATCGTACCTCCTATGGACGAAATGGACGCGTGGGTGCTTGTTTCCCCGGTTTCCTTCATCCTCCGGTCGCCTCCTTTTGTTCCATCTGTCACTCCGTGTCCTCTCGCGTTCCTCTTCGCACTGGTTTAGGTTCTCTAGAGTGAGCGACATGGCTTCTGCATCGTAAACGCACGCCCCGTTGAGATGCCGTCTTATCTCTTGCGGGTAATGATAAATTAGGGCCGCAATTATCTCCGACGTGGTCATCTGTGGCTGGAGAGCCTGGAACTCATTGAACTTACGCCAGAAATATTGTGAAAAAGTAAGTCCCCCGTTCCTGTCGTACCTCTCGTTCCTCAGCTGGATGAGCATTCTTTCCACTTGCATAGGGCGCTGAAAGTGTGTCAGGAACGCTTCCCTAAACGCCGAGTAAGAATGAAAGTGTCTTTCATTCCGATCCAGCCAGTTCTTTGCCCGATCTTGCATTAGGCCTTTCAGCACGAGTAATCGCTCCCCATCCGCAAGTCCTAACTCCCGCGCTGTTGCTTCAAATTCCTCGATGAAGGCAGACGGCAAAATCCTGTCGGCCCCGGAGAACTTCTTGAAATGTTTCTTATATTCCGGCGGGAACAGAGCCCTTCTCGTCGGTGCTGGTTCAGACCGTATATCTTCCCGGGTTGAAGTTTGGGCTTCGAACGGTCGCGGCGATGGAAGATGTAGTCCAGGTTCCACTTCGCTTCCTCCGTTGACAAGCGTAGTCGGTCTTGCGTCACTCGCGCGCCTTGAAGACGAGGGGACCGCAGCTGGCTGTGGTGACGTCATAGCTGCCGGCTCTCGCGATGATCCGGGGACGTCGGCTACGTTCAGTCGTTGCAGTTTCTGTTCTATTTCCTTTATCTTTTCGGAATTCCCTTCCGCTAGACTCGCTGCTCGCCGTACCTGTCGCTCGAGGGCATCGTTGCTCCGATTACAGGCTGACTCCAGCTGTGCACATTGTTGACCGATGTGTTGCAAAGCTCCTTCCTGCTCACTTACGCTCTGCGCCAGTGTTTCCACCTTGGCTTCCTGTTCATCGATGCGAGCGTCGGTCCTGGCGATCCTGGATTCGATTCGAGCCTCGGATTCTTGGATCGTCTGAAGGAGCCGTTGCGTCACTTCTTCTCCGGAGGCGCGAACCGTCCCTTGTAGGCGTTCTTCCATCCCTCGCACGTCGGTCTGCATCCCTTGCACCTCAGCCTGCAATCCCTGGATGTTGGCTTGCATCTCGGTCTGCATTCCTTGCATGTTGGCTTGCATCCTGGTTTCCATTCCTTGGAGCATCTGGAGAAGCAGCTGGAATTGGTTGGCACCACTTCCACTTCCTACGTCATCTTGTTCCTTGCTGTGGTCGCTGTCCGCACGTGACGATGTACCCCCTTGGGCACTTGGTATCTCCCTTTCCATTTCCAACGGGCCCTTGCACTGGGGACAAACCGGTCTGGCCCCCTCGCTGTTGATTTCGAAATCAGCAAATTCCTTTCCACAAGCCTCGCAAACCATCATGACGTCACTCTTGTTCAAACAGTCTATACGACGATTTCTTAATCTCATGAAGGCCTTTCGCTAAATATCTGCTCAATCTTCTGTCGCACTTTGGAACAGTTACGCAAACTTACGCGAGATCACGCAAAATGTGAATTACAAATCGATACATAAAAAGAAAAAGGAGGTCCGTCGGGAATCCCTTATCCCGCAACTCAGCCTGATGCCATAAATTATGCCAACAACCAAAAAAAAGTACACAAAAAGTACATAAAAAATGCCCTATGCAGCTGCCCTTGCTGCTTTCGCCGAAAAAATATCTGCCCTATTGTTACCAATTACGCCCAATAACGTGTCCTTACACGTGAACCTACGACAAATACATCAAAATAACCCTCGAAATACAAAACGAAAAACACACAAATAACCAGGAATCTAACACAAGAATTTTATGCGTGGCGTATACAACAATGAAATTTCTACCGCTCTCGCAACCTGGCTTTCCTGGAAAGACATGACAAAAGTTGCCGTCCCATGTTCGCGGCGCCAAATGTAACGAGTGCACCCACGGTTCCCGAAATGACGTGTCAATCATACCCCGGCACGGGGCCAAACGTCGTTATGTGTACGGGAAACCGGTCGTGACTCACGGTCCAGTTATCAAGTTCGGTACTGAGACGGTCGTTTATTGTCATACTATTGCGAGGCGGAGATTAATACCTTGAAATGTTACACTGTTTTGTTTACCTTTGATATGTAGATTCGAACATTCATAACACACTAATAGCATAATATCCAGTACCTGAAAAACGTCAAATAACAACACTGACGAACGGTAGAAAGTGAATATATATTGTAACAACAAAAAAAATATTGCAATCAACAACTGTTTACAAAGCCTCCTCACTCTCACAACATTCACTCTATCTCTCTTTCACACACATGAGGTATTTTTACATGTGAAGTATGGATACAAATCATGGATCTCATTAACATATCATTCCTTTTAATTTCTAAACCTTTATGTGAATTTAGGGCATTTGTCTGCCGGCTCCTGTGCTCTTTTAAATTAACTTAAGTGCCAGCCCTCGGAAAGCGGTTAACTAAGACAATTGGGTCGGCGTGGTTAAATCTTTCGTTCGAATGAACGTATGCGTTGACTCGTAAGAACGACATTATACAAGTTTCTCGGACGGGGGGTATTACCTATAAGCCTCTCTCGTCCAATGAGAACAACTACTCAATTACATAGTGATGCAAAAACTTAATTGGCTCCAGCTGCCGGAAATACACAAATCAATCGTCGGCGCGAGCGAAAATTACATCAAAAACCACTAAGCAACAAATAATACTATTTCACGCACACGACCTTGCAATAAAAACAACTACGCTTTCCACAATTAAAAAGGACTCATCAGTCAACTATTGACAAATTAAATGGCGCGACGGGGCGGTCGGTTACACAAGAAATGGAGCACACTTTGACCATTTATACTAAATATTAAAGAAATGAAATGGAGCTTCTAACGCTGAATGCAGACAATTAAATTAGAACATCTGAACATGAAATTACCCTTTTTTACTACAATACCAAAAATTGTCAGAGACGGAAGTTAGGTTCGGGGTTTCCTGAGTAACTCTGCGAATAAGTGAGACTTCGGCGTTAACTGTACGGTGTTGATACTAACGACGCACGTTTACATGTACATGAGACCCTCTGAAGTATACTGTACCAGACTCTGCTACATGGCGTGGTCCTTCATCTCTCCTGGACGCGGGACTTGCACACGGTTCCTTTGTGGCGAAATTGTCCTCCGAGGTCGATCGCGACGAAGAATAATTGCGACGATATGGTGTACTTGCACCCCCTCAGAACCTCGGGCGTTCCTCTTGTCACTAGCGTCGGGTGTACGTGGTCACGCGCCGGTTCGGAATATCTCTAGTGTCGGGCATCAATTGGACGTCGATCTGCAATCATCTCTCTCTGGTGCCGGGCTTCGTTTGGGCGTCGTTCTGGTATCATCCTTCCCTCTCTTTCTCTGTTAAGTAGCTTCGGTTGGAACGATTGATCTGGAAACGTCCTTCGGGCTTTGGTTGGGACGTCGATCTGAAAGCGTCCTTCGGGCTTTGGGCAGTGTTTGGATTTGGCGTCGTCTGACTGGCTTCGGCGTCGTTGCAGGCGTCAGGGAAGCGACGCCCCCCTTCTCTATCTTCTTTAGCCCTCCATCCTTATGTAGTCCACGCTTGGCAAAAACAAATCACCGCGTAATCTTCACCAAAATAAGGCGCACACTGGTAACTCCCTATCCGCAAGTCGCTCACAGTACGTAAGGAAACGAAGTTCACGGACACAAAGCAATGATCACGCGAGAGTGTAGCGCGGAGATGCTCTCTCTGTGAAATCCGGGTGAAAAACTGTGTTTGGGATGGTAGCACCGCCTATATATAAGAGATTCGAATTCTTCCGTTGAACAGGACGCTCTAGTGGCTTGGCTTCGCTTTCTCAGGGGATGGAAATGACCTCTGTCCATTGTCTTGAAACGCGGTCAAGTGCGCGTCGTCGATCCTTGCAGGCTTGAGCTCCAGCTGATCTCTCTGGTCATCCGTGAACATGGGTTCGAACGCCCGCTGCGACTCGAGCCCGGTAGCGGCGAAAATAATCTTTCCTTATCTCCGCGTTGGTGCAAATATGTCATGTTCTAAGCGGCGGCTGTCACTCAAGAAAGACCCGTCCCCAGTTTCCGACGTCTGGCTCGGATACGAGTTTATTCACAAAATAAGATCAAACCTCACACTTTCATGTTTGTGCATAAAATGAATCAATATATATAAAAAATAATTTATATCGAACTGCGTTTCACATGTCACTAGATACCGTGACAACGTAATCCATCTGTCTCTCCGCCGTGACGTCCTCCCCGGTTCCATCTTCCTTTTGAAGCTCCATTTTCCGAGTGTCATGCGGCGTGTACAAATCACGTCCAAAGAACAAGAATGACGGCTTTAATCCAGTCATCGAATTCGTTGCATTATTGACGGCAAAACTTATCGCGTCCAAGTTTTCAGCCCACGACGAGTGTTCCTTGCAAAACTTCCCAAGTGCTTGCTTGATTATCTTAATAGCTGCTTCTGATTTGTTTCCCTTCGGTCTATATGGCGTAATATAGACAGGCTTACAATTCACAGAACGCAACGTTTGTGAATACAGTTTGCTTCGAAATACACTCTGGTTGTCACTGACAACGTATTTCGGGAATCCTGACTGAAAACAGTACTTCAAGAATGCTTGCGAGATCGTCCTCGCCGTTGTAGTTCTAAGCGGTGTTAAGCTAATGTGCCTTGAGAACTCATCTTGAATGACTAAACAGTACTTGTATCTCCCCTTCGTACTTGTAGGCAGTGGTCCAAAAATGTCCAGAAACACTTTGTATCCAGGCGCAGTAGCTTTCCTCGAGTTCATATAGCCCATCTTTCTGCTGTTGTCAGGATTATACTGAAGACAAGTGATACAACTTTTGCAATAGTTACTGACATCTTTGACTACTCCGTCCCAAGTATAATTCTCTAGGACCTTAAACAATGTCTTTCCATGTCCTAAGTGTGCAGATAATAAATCATCATGCGAAGATTTAATTACTTCACTCTTCAACTTCTCTGGTACCCACAGCTTCAATCTGGAGCTAAACGGTGGATAAAGTCCAGTGTTTTCGTCAACGAAACGGTAAAGCAGTCCATCATCGTCGAGACAGGAATGTTGGAGATAAAAGTCAAATTTTCTCTTCTCTCGAGCATCCTTTATTTCAACTTCTTCTCCATTTAAACATCCAATTAATTTCGACAAATAAGGATCACTCTGTTGTTCTCCTTTCCACATATCTTTATCATTAAGATCTACGGGTGGCGAAGTTTCTTTCTGTCCGTCCGTCTGTCCTCCATTTACATTGTTGCCAGCTGCATCTGTAAACATCGCTTCCGTTTTCCTTTTCTGTTTCCGGTCGAATTTCTGACACACTTTGCCTTCGACTTTAGGAATATCATGATGTTCCATTATCGTCCCATCAGGCATCTCTAATCTGAAATATCCTTCAGGCTTGATGTCCTCTATCGGATAATTCTCTTCTGCATCCGAAGATCCAATGTAATTCTCCCTCTCAGAGAATCCTGCTTCGATCCTCGACAGGTAGTCAACCGCTGTGTTATTTCTACCGGCAATGTATTTTACTGTAACTGGAAACCTGGTCACCCTGTTTATCATTCTGTTTATGTGGCTCGGAATATGAGAAGATTTCAAGATATCCACGAGCGCAGAATGGTCAGTGTAAGCTATCACTTCCGGTGCTTGCAGAAAGTAATATTCAAATTTCTCCAGACCCATGGTCAACGCAAATAACTCTTTCGCTGTGACAGAATAAGAACGCTGAGTTTCAGACAGCTTTTTACTCCCAAATGCAACAGTCTGCAATTTTCTGGTTTTATCGTCCTCCTGAGCGACGATATAGCCAAGCGCTATGTCAGAGCAGTCTACAAACAAGTGAAACGGTTTCGAAACGTCAGGAATCTTGAGATCAGGACTATTTACAATTGCATCCTTCAACTTCTGCAAACTCTCTTCTTGTTCTTTTCCCCAAGAAAATTTCCTACTTCCTTGTAACAAGTCCGTGATCGGTTTGGATATCTTTGCTTGGTCCTTTATGAAATCCGACAGAAAATTTAAGAAACCTACTAGTCTCCTAACTTGCTTGATATTTCTCGGACGCTGCAATTGCTCTGCTTGTTTCCTCTTACTTTCTGCACAAGAAATCGTACTTTCTGAAATTGTAAACCCAAGAAAATCAATTTTCTTTCTGAAGAGACGCGACTTTCGATAACTAATCGTCAGTCCTTTGTCTTTCATCTTTCCCAGGACAGAATCCAACACTCTTAGTTGTTCTTCCTCGGTAGAGTTTGCAATCACTACGTCATCATAATAACATATTGCATCAGTTTGATAATGCTCTCCTAGCGTCTTCTGCATCAGTTCCGCAAGGTGAAAAAGGTCCACTACGACAGCCATAAAATAACCTTTTGTATCTAAACGTTCCCATTTCTGTCAAGAAACCTGCATATTTTCTAGTATCTTCAGAAATCTGCATATTTGCAAATGCAAACGGAATATCCAGAACTGTAAATATAGTTCCCCCAGAAAGCTTGCATATTGTCGACCTAATATCAGGTATTTCTCTACGTCTAGCCTCCAATCTCTTATTCAAGCCTTTGCTGTCGATGATCACTTTACATGTGTTATCTCTCTTCACATGAAGGATAGGCGGTGAAAGGTAATCTGTGTCACCCCTTTCAATGATCCCGTCTTCAAGCATCTGCTCAACAGCTTGATTCATTAATTTCCTCTTTTGCTCAGAAAGTGGCCTAGGTTTCGCTCGGAACGGCTTCTCGTTATTCACATCCAAACGAACCTCGTAATCCTTTGCTAATCCCGGTTTATCTTGAAAAACATTAATATGCCGTCTCAGTATGGCATTCAATTTCGGCTTGTTTTCCTCTGAGATATCGGTACCCTCCATCAGCATGGCAATCCTTCTCTCTTCGTCAACCCCCTCCCCTTTGATGTCGCTGCTACGTGTCTCCGCTCCGCAGGCAGAAACGTTCTCTCGGACCCCTTCGACTCCATCCGTGGTCGAACCCAGTCCCCTAGAACCAACAGCATCAACGCTGTCACGTGTCGGCGGCGAATCAAAAGGCACGATTTTCGAAAGATCAGGCTCAATTGCCCACCCGTTACGATGAATCATGGGTACAAGTCCCAGCTTAGCCATTAATGTCCTTCCCATTAACATTTCATGATTAGCATTAGATAACACAAATATCTGATCCCGAGTCTTGTGTCCGTGAAACTTAATATTCACGTAAGCGCTCCCCAGAGATTCCACATTTCCTTCCGCAAGTATTACTTTTGTTTTACAACCCTTCAATTTTACTCTATTTGTCTTCATTTTCTCGAAGACCTCCAAAGACACAAAGTTATTGGACGACGCCGTATCAATACATGCGTGTACTTCCACATTAGCCACGTTGCATAAAACGATAGGTTCCCTTACATCTTTTACATTTACATTGTGAGGTGAAAAATTTTCCTTCTGTGTAAAATTTGCAGTTTCCACGCCACGAACTTGACAAATTCGTGGCGACTCTACGAGTTTTTTGTTTCTTCCTTCCCACGTTCATTAATCTTGATTTCCCTACGGTGATTTGAAGCTCTGCAACCTTTCTGTCCACAAGTGTAGAATAATTTATTTCTCTGGCAATATTTCTGTTTGTTTTCATCCCTCACCGCAAGCCGCGAGGGTGGAGGGCGTGAAACCACATGTTCAGCCCTCAAGCGCTCGACTTTCGGGCGGTCAAAACCAATGCTCACAGGGTCCAAGAAAATATCAGATTTCTTTCTCTACCCTCTCCTCTTCGAGTTCCTGGTTAACGGACTTTCTTAGGGCCAAGTTACGAATTTCGTCTTCCGAAACGAAAGACTTGAATCTCTGCCTTTCCAAAAACTCGGATTGTAATTCCAGGGCGTACTCGCTCATTTCTCTCATAGAAGTGAATGTCTTGTTGTACAAATAATCCCTAAATACCGGATTGCAGTGCGACTTCACAAAGTCAATTCTCTCCTGTGCAGAAGCCGAATTCCTTATCCTACTAAAATGCCTGTCAACCTTGCGAACGTATTCCGCCAATCCCTCGTTAGCAAGTTGAAACCTTTGCGACAAAAATAACTCTGCTTCTCTCTGATAATCCAATCCATGAAAAGTCTGCAAGAATTTATGCCTGAATTGTGAAAAATCACAGAACGGTTCCGTGAACAAAAACCACTCCCTCGCTTCATTTCTCAACGAAAGAGGAATAAACTGCTTCAGAAGATCATCTTCAGAAATTTTCAGCGTTCTCGCGTAATCTTGTATCCTATCCAGATACGAAAAAGCATCTTCCTTCCCTACATTTCCCTCAAATGTCGGAAGCGGCAAACGAATTTCCTCCATTGTCACTCTTGGAACGCACCTCTGTTCCTCAACAACAGAAAGTTCTGACGCGGTCGGGCTGGACCTGCTCGAGTTACCAAGCGACATTCTTGTAACTTCCCCTTTTCTGTTTCGCAAGATCATCGGTTCGATCCTCGTCTGTTTCTCTCCTTAACTTTCAAAGCAAAAATCTAGTTCAATATCCTACGACAAGACCTCAAATAACTAAGTTCAATCGAGGACAGAGCCCCCAAATAAATAAGTTCAATCCCGGACAGAGCCCACAAATAAATATGTTACTCGTCTGGTCCCCCACACTTTACCTCCGTACTCGAGGTTCGGTGCACTTCGTACTCGGCTCAGATTTGTCTAGGGGTATCTTTCTTTGTACGACAATGCACGTGGGTTGCTACAAGTCAACATAATTATATAATTAACTACAAGAGACAACGGAAAACCTTTTGCGAAACCTTTATGATCAGGGGGATAAATTACCTTGTCCAGCTTTTGTGAAATTAAAAACGGAAATTTTGGATAATTTCTATAGTTTAATTAACGTAAAATTTAAAGTATATACAAGTCGTATCCGAACGTTCATTTCTCTAATTATTTATCGGGCCAAAACTCTAATTTTGATGTTGGAATCTCTATTGTTTGTACCTGGATGCTTTACATTTCAAGAATTACATCTGAAGTACGATTGTCACAAGGTAGACTCGCGTTACTTCAAGAAACGTCTTAACAGGCGCTAGGCCGCCCGACGTGTACATTTCTCAACCTCCACGGTGACAAGGCACTAGGCTGCCCGGCGCACCGTAATTACTTCAAAATAACATCCAGTACAAACTACCTTTTTACCTGTAAACTGGACACCAAGGCACTAGCTTGCCCGGCAATCCAATCTCTTACAGCATCCGTTTCGGGAGACCTGTCCTCCGGTCCTAGCTAACCGAAGCAAAAACAGCCTCTCCCTTCCAAGTCTCAGTTCCAACAGCCGACCTCCCCTACTCTCATCTGGGAGTTTATATACGTTTGGTTGGCGTCTGTTGCCAACCGCCCTTCTTTCAAAATTTTTAATCTTTAACAGCTAAACTGCCCGCCTTTCTTTTGAACGTTCGAAACACGAAGCAAGAACAGAGAGCTACATGGTATTTATACATGGAATAATACGAACCTAAAATTACATAATAAATTGATTTACACTAATCACACATATATATGTTTATACACGTAATTACCTAATTAATTAACATATTAATAAAGTATTTAAATAAAAAAAAACACTGTTGCCCTGACACGGGGGCAGGGTAACATTTTTTATGTTTCTTGTTAAAACAAAAACTCTCCCCCCCGGAAGAGATTGGTGGGGGGAAATTTCAGGACAAGATCATTGGTGGGGGGGGGAATTTCCCCCTTGATTTCGCACCCTGCGTTTAGAACACTCGGGCTTACACGCCAATTTCTTCAATATAAGAGGTGATATGGTAAAAAGAAAAAGGTACGGAGTTTATAAATTTCCTGCAGTAAACGACAGTTTTCTTCAGTTAATATATACATATATGGCAAATTTATGTATTTATCTTGCTTTTACTTTATATATAAATATCTCGTCTCGTGAGCAACACTAGCGTTAACAATAGAAGTATACCCTTAGGCCTACTGTCCTCAAAGGCTCGAGCAAACCCCCCTCCTCCACCAAACAACTTCCACTTCAATGAAAGGACATTCACAAAGGAACAGTCATGCCCAGCTCGAGAGTCAAACCTGAAACATGTGAGTTCCTCAGTTAAATTATGAATTTAGTGTATAATAATTACAACGCCAGTTCATTCGTGCTAATTCTGAATCGGCAGTTTGGTTTGTATATACACGTATAAGCAGGATAATAGAAGGCTCGTAGCGTAGAAACGAGGAGTCAAACAAACAAAAACTAATTAAGAAAATTTGTTTTGTCTTTTTGATCACTATGCACTGTGAAAGTTTGTACGATAAGCCTTTGTATAAGTTGTCACTATCTCTTTCGAGACTTGAGACAAGGAAGAGAATTGCCCTCCGAAACCAAGACGAGACTGTCAACGAGGCATTTACAAATAAACACGAGACAGACATTTACAACTCTCAACGAGAACGAAACCAAGACTGCCAGGCCTCGTCTCGATAGGATCCCTAGTGTTGAGGTTGTGAACCAATTAATTAATGCGTTCGGGGAAAGAGATGAGGCAGCTTTTCTCGCAGTACAAAACTCAAAATATATTTCAGTATGTGAATTTCTCTAGCACTTTCTAAAGTTTTTGCCTTGTAACGTTTGAACAAATTAAATGACAAGAACTTGTTTCGAATCAAAGTTTTAGCGTAATTTTTAAGCTTTAAAACGATATAAGTTTTCATCTATTTTAATTAAATATGCGTCATAAAATGTGTCACCAAATGGGGGACAGTACCAAAAGTGTGTGTCTTTATCATAGTACGGTGGTTAGGTCCTGAATCATTGACTTTTCAATAAAAGCAATAGACTAGATAGAATTAATTGTTATACCACTTAAGACATGTTCAATCGAGTAGCCTATCCCCATCTGCGTGCTGATGGCCGCCATGTTGAAAATAATCCGCCATATTGGATATTTTTGATTTGATATATATCTCGGGAACCATGACAGCTATCAACTTCCGTATTTTTCAGACATGCTCCAAATAGTGTAAACTTTCATAATACAGTGGTTTCGAAAAGTCCACACACTCATACTTTAAAAATTAGCTACCAAGGCATTCATCTGGATGAGTTGACATGTCTGCCAGAAGAATTTTTTTTTATGATCTTGAAGAAACAGTTTGTTATATTTAGAGCAGTGGCGCTGTTACAGTCTTCTTTACAATCACAGTATATCAACATTGCCTTTTAAGCCCACCACCCACTTAGACTCGGAGAAACACGGCAACAAAAAACAATAGAACGTCTGTTGCCTGCTTCTATTGAAATCAAGTGGAGGCAAGATTATCCATTCAGAGGAGGCAAGATTATCCATTCAAGAATTGGAACGTATAGTGCACTGTTTACTTGCGGCGTATTTTATGATTTCTCTCTAGTTATCACCAGCAAATACATAGTACTGTCACCCATTGAGGTGCCCAGGAACCTTTGTCGCTCTGTACTCCTCCATCAGAAATTAATAAAGCTGTGTTGACAACAAGGGCACTTACAAAAAAGATAAAACCCTGTGGCTATAAGTGTTGGAAGTTCTTTCATGATACAGATATATTATTATTCTAACATCCTCATGTTGACAAAAGTGGATCAAAATATTCCATTCTAACCATGTCAAGACTAGTAAAAAAGTTGGGATATTTTCCTAAATACACATTTCTGTATGACCTTAAGCCGGCCCCCGTAGCAGAGTGGTTAGCACATCGCGCTACGACGCCAGGGGTCCCGGATTCGAATCCTGGCCTGGGCATGGATGTTTGTGAGTGTCCATTCATCAATTTCATCATATCATCACTCATCCCCATCCTCGCAAATTAGCCAAAAGTGGCACAAGAAGCGAAGTAAAATAAAGCAATTCAATCAATCAATCAACCGGATGACCTTAAGCTCAAAACACTTTTCTCATCCTAAACTTTTATATTCTCGTGTAATATCTAAGAAACTTGAAGTTAAAATAAAAAAAAATAGTAATTTTCCCAAAATTTCTGACGACGACTATGCTATCTTCCCTTCACAATTTCTCCCCTCATCCACGTACATCGTCGCTTTTAACCTGAACAAGCAAAATATCGATCAAAAAATGAATTGGAAAATGCACCCTTATACTCATAGAAATGTCTAATCGCCACATTATTTTAAGTATCAAGAATTATCGTAAATGAATAGCGAGTGTCAGAAAGAACTTTGGTGAGATTTGGATCCAAATCTTTTCAGGAATTAGAAAAAAGTGTTCTTAAAATCCTTACTGTACGTGGTAGGTGATTCCAGTCATCACATTCTTTTAAAGATAAGGGCTAATCCCTGGATTAGTGAATTATATTATCCTCGAAGCTAGAGTAAAGAAAACTCTCATTGAATGTTAGAATAAACCGAAAAAGTATACCATACACTTATCCATATCCCTATGTGAGTTTTGAATGTACACCGTAGATCAATGGTTCCGTTTTAATGCAGTGTCTCCCCGATGGCGCAGTTTGCAGTGTCGTTGCCTTGTAATAAAGGGGTCCGTGTTTCGATACCCGGTAGAATCACATCTGATCGCACTTTAAACTGTAGGTCCAATCCCGTGTATTCCTTAAAGTGGATCTATAACACCAAATTAATCAAACTCTCTCCATGCTGAAATCCAATAGCTCTTTATAGAGTTTATCTTTTATAGTTGTAAGTTTATGTTTAAAAGTGATCTTACACGACGAACCTGCGCGAGTTATAAAGACAATGTTTAATGGACTGATTTACGTTGCAAATAATAGCTCAAAGCCTGGCGTGGGAGAACTTTGATCGAAAGTTACTTGTCTATATCTTAAAATCTATCAAATGTAAAGAATTGTCTGCATTTGCAGACATAACAAATGCTACTTAGTAGATGAAGTGCCCGGGTTCACCACCCGAAAGTGGGGCTCGGTGGGGCTCGCCTTAATGGATTTCTCTTGTAAGGCATGAGCCCCATTTTCTCGCAGTGTTGCCAGCTCCTCACTCGAAAAAAATCACCAAGTTTTTTTTTGGTCTAACCTAACCTAAAGCAAGGAGCTGGCAACCTTGCTTGAGGCTTCTTAATGGTTTGCTCTTGTAAGGCATAAGTCTTATTTTCTCGCAGTATTGCCAACACCTTACTCGAAAAAATCACCAAGGTTTTTTTTTTCGGTCTAACCACCTAAAGCAAGGAGCTGGCAACCTTACTTGAGGCTTGTCTTACAGTGCATAAAGCAAGGTTGCCAACCTACTGGTGCTTTTGCCATAGCTTTTTACAAAAAAAAAAGAGAGAGGAGAGAGAGAGAGAGGGAAGAGTTAAACAACCGACAGCCTACCTACAACTTTTTTTTCTTGGTCTAACCTAAAGCAAGGAGCTGGCAACTTTGCTTGAGACTTGCCTTACAGTGCATAAAGCAATTTTTGCCAACCTACACACACTGGGCAAGGAGAGCCGGCACTACCGTAAAAGAGAGAGATGGTTGGATGGCAACACAGTATGTGTGTGCGTGTGTGTGTATAATATGTAGCATTATTAACTAGAGTGTGTTGGCAAACCAGCTGCAACTAAAAAATAGAGATGCCAACGTTGCTGTAAGATGAAGAGAGAGAGAGACCTACGGCTGGCAACAGTAATAAGCGAATGTGCCATATCGTAATTTTCCAACTCCATATATCGTGACTTTTGTGTAAACCTCTCTTGGGGGAACGATGTGCCACACACACACACACACACACACGCGCGCGCGCGCGCGCGTATTGTGACGCAAGCAAATAAACAAAATAATAATAATTGTTGTTTTTTAGGATACCTGGCCCCTATAACCCCGCCAGGAGTGCGTGGTGCCCAACCAAAAAAGTAAAGGTTTACAAATAGGAATTGGCAACACTGACGAGGCTCGAATTATTATTTGAGGCTCGAAATCATTATTTGATGCTCGTCGGTGTTGCCTACCCACTCTACAAAAATTCTACTATATGATTTTTCACAGGCTAAGCTAACCTACAAATAGGAGTTGGCAGCACTGACTTATAAACCCACTGGGTCCTCTTGGCATGTTTTTTCATGATGTGTTGCTAGGCTATTGAGCATCTTGGCGTATACAATGTATATATTTTGAGAGGGGGGGTTATAGCTTTCTATGCTGTACGAATACTGGAAGCTTGACAGTGACAACCAACAGAGTAGGTAAACCTACATCCAGGAACTGGCAACACTAGTTTCTGACAGTGAATTTGAAATAAAATATTAAACAAATAGTACCAGTGTTATGCCCCCAACTCCAACTGGGCAACTGGGGGAAATAATTGTACAACAATTTGTACCTAATTGTACAATACTTGTACCTAATTGTACAACATACATATACACAGACATAAAAGAAAGAGCCTTCCCGTAACTTACTTCATGTACAATTTATATGATTTTACAACTGTGAAAAGAAAGCATATGTGTTCTGTATGCACATATTTATTCTTATTTTTCGAAGTTGAATGAAAGCACATGTTTTTACGTTCTCGTAATACTAACCTTGCTCCACTGATTTTAAATTGCTTCCATCCGCTTTTTTTTTCTGTGTTATTTCCGTATGCACGCAACATTCGCTTTCAATAGTATAATGAAACACAGAAGGAGTGTTAGTATAGCAGGCTTCGAGTTTACAATTTATTAAATTAAACAATAATTTATGTAAGAATATACTTGTACTTACCGAACACAAAATAATAAAAGCACATGTGAATGTTTGCGTGTGTTCATGTTATATGACGACTGAGTAAAAAAATAATGTTGACTCCCCGAAAGATAAAGTTCCTAGTTCGACATCAGATGCATGCAAATTTTATGGTTTACTCTCCAAAATCTTGATTTTATGTTTGTGCTATTTGTCATACAGCAGAGGAGGAGGAGAAAGAGGGGGAGAGGAGAAGAGGGGAGAGAGAGAAAGGAGGTACTATCAGCGCCATCTATTAGCAAACAATAGAAATAAAAAAATAGGTCAAACTTTTTCAACACCCAAACATTTTAAACGTCCTCGCGTAGTAATACGATCTAGCTGAAGACGTTTAAAAGAGTACTCTTAGTCGACGAAGCTAATTGCTAGGACCCTTATATTACTAAAATATTCTTTAATTTGCATATTTCTCATACCGCCATATGTTGTTCTAGTTGACTTCTTCCAAAAAAATGCTAATTAGCGAGAGTTAATTAAGCAAGGCAAGTAAAAGAAGCAAAATAGAACAACATATGTGCCGGCGTGAGAATATGTAAAAATTCGATTCAGAGGTGGATCGAATTAAAATTGGGGGATATTTTGCATTTTTTCCCTATAATGTACAAAACATTTACCGTACATAATCTTTTCCATTTACAACAGTATAAAATAAGAGGAATGTGTGACAATATCCATATTAATTAGGAAAGTATGTTGTATGCTAGGTTAGCTAATTGTGTCTTCTACAGCTTCACTGTATAGAGGGAAGATGGAAAAAGAGAGCTCTACGGAAACTGACGCTCTTAACAATATTGTACGCCCGTGAAAATTATATATAAATAAGACTTAAGCGTATTATCTGCTTTCATGTCAGATTTTGCCAACCTGTGAGCTGTAGTGTTTAGGTGACAAGCGACCTGCTCAAATATGATACTGTTGACAATATTGTACGCCCGTGAAAATTATATATAAATAAGACTTAAGCGTATTATCTGCTTTCATGTCAGATTTTGCCAACCTGTGAGCTGTAGTGTTTAGGTGACAAGCGACCTGCTCAAATATGATACTGTTGACAATATTGTACGCCCGTGAAAATTATATATAAATAAGACTTAAGCGTATTATCTGCTTTCATGTCAGATTTTGCCAACCTGTGAGCTGTAGTGTTTAGGTGACAAGCAACCTGCTCAAATATGATACTGTTGACAATATTGTACGCCCGTGAAAATTATATATAAATAAGACTTAAGCGTATTATCTGCTTTCATGTCAGATTTTGCCAACCTGTGAGCTGTAGTGTTTAGGTGACAAGCGACCTGCTCAAATATGATACTGTTGACAATATTGTACGTATATTGTATTGTATAAGAGACTAGAAGCATATAATTTGGCGAAAAAAAAAACCAAGTAAGGTCATAGAGAATAGTTAAAAAAAAAAAAAGTGAACAATTATATTTTGCATTGCACAGCATTGGATATTAAATAACATACCCCCAAAAAATCTCTGCATTATGCGTTCTGTAAAAAATTGCCCTACGTGCCAAACTGCTGTGTCAAGTAAACATTTTCAAAGGCACTGTCGTACTTGTGTGCCGGGAAAACAAATATGTGCGACCAAACTGTGCTCTAAGTGTGGAAAAAATATTTCTATTGCCAACTTCAAGCGACACCAGCTTACTTGCCACTTACACTTACTTGTAGCAAAAATAAGCTAAATAGAATTACACATGCATACAATATTTATTGTGCTTTTTCTATCTACAATCATATTTTTCTTATATATATTTTTTTATTTTTTTTATAGGGTTGATTAAAGCGCATATTTGAGGAAGACAACACCACCCATATATAAATAAACCCCCTCAAACTAACACTAATTAGAATTAGCTTACAAAATTTTTCTCATAAGGCATTTTTTCGTAAACACTCTACCACCAACAGATCACATATAAATAAACATACCCCCAAAAAAAAATGCGCGCCATGAAAAGTTGCCCTGTGTGCAAAACAAGCATATCAAGCAAACATTTTGCAAGACATTGTCGCACCTGCGTGCCAGGCAAGCATTTGGCTGCCACCGAACTGTGTTCCGGATGCAATAAACGCATCACAATTGCGTATGCCAAGAAGCATAAACTTACTTGTCTAAGCGAAAGTACATCTGGGGCTCAGCCTTCGACCTCCACCAAGAGGAAGGCAGAAGCAGCCTCCATCAATGCACCACCCACGAAACGCAACAAGCCTGCGATGAAAGCGAACCAATCTGCTTTCGAGCGTTTGTTGGAGGATTTTGTCCTCACTTCGGAGGGCTTATGCGACGTTCGTAGCTTTTTAGAGGAGAAGCGAGCAGAGATAATTTCTATTTTTTGTAATGCACTGGCTACGCACTCCTCCACCAAATTCTACGCATCGCTACGTTGCCAGTACAAGAAGCCGTCCGATGAAATTTACAGCTTCTGCCACAACACCAAGGCGAAGACGCTGCATCTGGCGGATGTCGAAAACCTAGAGGTCATCTACAACAAGTTTGCCGAGGAGCTGGTGGCGAAACAAGAAGAACATGAAGCTGAGGGCTCGGGGGGTTCGCTGTGTGGGGGGCCTCACGAACTGTGCATCAAACTTTGCAAGTTTACGCCTCTCTCCGCCTCCAGCTACGTCCCCTTACCACCTTCCATCGCGGCAAAGAAGGCCGTCCTGAACATTCAGAACAGTGACGCCAAGTGCTTCGTATGGTCGGTGCTTGCAGCTTTGCACCCTGTCCACTGGAAAAACCAACCACATCGAGTTAACCACTACCTACCCTACGAGCTAGAGCTGGAAGATGCTATGGCTGGGATCGACTACCCGGTGGAGGTCCCGGACATTCGCAAGTTCGAGGCCCGTACACACAACCCTCGGTTGGCCATCAACGTTTACGGCCTCACTGACAAAAATGTGGTGTACCCCATCCGGGTGAGCGATGTAGACGACGATGATGCTCGGGAAATTCACCTTCTGCTCATCAAGGACGAGACCCATCACCATTACACCCTCATTCGCTCGCTCTCTCGGCTTGTTTCGAGCCAACGGGGCAAAGACAAAACCCACATAGAAGTTTGTCGCAGGTGCTTGTCTACATTTCATAATCGAGAACAGCAGGATTACCAGCGCATCAGAGGTCCCAACATCGCTGCAGAGAAGCTCGCTTGCCACAAACTTTATTGCGATGCCAACGAGCCTGGGGTGGCAGTCTTGCCCAAACCTGGCACCGTGGAGCGTTTCCACATGCACGGAGCCATGGTGGAGCACCCCGCTATCATCATCGCGGACTTCGAGGACTTCCTCAAACCCCTGTCCACTTGCGATCCCGATCCCGAAGTTTCCTCCACCACCCCTTACCAACTCCACGAGGCATCCAGTTTCGCATACGTTGTGGTGCGACGAGACCAGCACATCGCCCCCGAGCCCTACGTGTATCGCGGCCCCGACGCAGTTAAACACTTCCTCGAGAGGATGGTTGTCGAGGCCATCGAGATAGGGAAGGTACTGTTGGCCCCCAAGTCTATGCTCCCACTGTCCCCCGACGACCAACGTAGACACGACGAGGCCATCGCTTGCCCCGTCTGCGTCGAGGAGTACACCGCCAACAACCGTAAAGTCCAACACCACGATCACTTTAACGGTAGGTATGTTGGTCCTTGGTGCAACGATTGCAACCTCATGGCCCGGGACCCACGCTTCATCCCTGTGTTTTTTCATAATGGCTCGGGATACGACTTCCACCATCTGGTGCCTCACTTGGGGTACGACGACATGCGAATCAACGTCCTGGCGCAGAACGAGGAGCGTTACATTAGCTTGAGCAAGTGGGTTCGAATCCCGGGATCACGCTCTACCGTCGAGCTTCGCTTCCTCGACTCCCTGAGGTTCCTCCCGGCAAGCCTCGATGCTCTCGCGGGGAAACTCACCGACGAGCAAACACTCATCACCTCCGGAAACTTTCCGAACTTGGACGCCGGTCTCTTCAGGCGTGAGGGGGTCTACCCCTACGAATACGTCACGGACCCTACCAAGTTCGCGGAGACGTCGCTACCTCCTCGAGCAAACTTCTATAGCAAGCTGCGAGGCTCGGACATATCTGAGGATGACTATAACCATGCTCAGTCCATGTGGCGCGAGCTGGATTGCCAAAATCTCGGGGACTACCACGATGCGTACCTCAAACTCGATGTGACGCTGCTTGCTGACGTGATCCAGGCGTTTCGTGCAACTGCGAAGACCATCTACAAGCTGGACCCTGCATACTTCTACAGTCTTCCCGGACTGGCCTGGTCGGCCATGCTTCTTCTTACGAAAATCAGGCTTGAGCTTCTTTCGGACGTGGACATGATGTTGTTCGTGGAACGTGCCGTGCGGGGTGGAATGGTCCAGGTGTCGCTGCGATACGCACGCTCCAACAATCACCACATGGCCACCGGTTACGACCCTTCGCAACCGTCCAGCTACATCATGCACACGGACGTCAACAACCTCTACGGATACTCCATGATGCAGCCGCTCCCCTTTGGAGGCTTCGAGTGGGCCGATCCCTCCAACTTGGACGTTGAAGGTTTCGACGATTTGGAACGCGGATTTTTTGCCGAGGTGGACCTCGAGTTCTCCGAGAAGGTGCAGGATTTGTTCTGCGATCTTCCGCCAGTCCCGGAATTCAAATGCCCGCCCGGCTCGAACCAAGCAAAGCTCATCATGGACTTTGTGCCCAAAGAGCGTTATGTCCTACACTACCAAAACCTCCGGTGGTTGATGAAGCGAGGGGTTACCGTCCGCACGGTACATCGAGTTTTGATGTTCGAGCATTCTCCATGGTTGAGGCCATACATCGAGCTCAACACCGAACATCGCACAGTCGCCACTTCTGATTTCGATCGCGATTTCTTCAAGTTAATGAACAATGCGGTGTTCGGGAAAACTATGGAGAATGTGCGAAATCGTGTAGATGTGAGGCTAATATCAAACAAAGCACAATGTCGCAGGCTCGTAGCAAACCCGTTATTCAAATCGAGGACCATTTACAATGAGCAGCTGGCTCTGATTCACATGAAGCGAGGTGAGGTGAGGCTGGCCAAGCCCATCTACGTTGGAGCCACGGTTCTGGATCTGAGCAAGCTACACATGTTCGAGACGTACTACGACATATTACGTGCACACTACGACCACAACATCTCGCTTCTCTACATAGACACGGACAGTTTAATATACCAGGTTCACACAGCCGACGCGTACGAGGATATGGCCACGGTTCCATCTTTGGTTGACCTCTTCGACACCTCGGGCTATCCCCAGCCGAACCGATACGGCATCCTGGCTCGCAACAAGATGGTGCCCGGCAAAGTCAAAGACGAGAAGAACGGTGATGTGGCTCTCGAGGATGTCGGTCTTCGCTCCAAAACCTATGCTATTCGGGCAGAAGGATCCATCACGAAAAAAGCTAAGGGTGTGGACAGGAAGGTCGTCCAAGAGGACCTCGAGATAGTGGATTACGTCAAAACCCTTCAAACTGGGACGTCAATTGCAGGAGTGGAGCAGCGCATCCAGAGCGTCGACCATGTGTTGACAACCAACCAGGTGAGAAAGGTTGCCCTGGAAGCACGCGACGACAAGAGGTGCGTTCTGAAATGTGGGATTCACACGCTCCCATGGGGCCACTATCATCTAGAAATTAGCTTCGAATGTGGTAAATGGCATGTATGTATGTATGTATGTATGAAAACACAATTTATGTAACAGAAGTTCTAATTTAATATAGCCAAAATATAAACAATATTTTGTTTATCTTCAAATGCGAAAAAAAAACAGGTGGAGGTTTGGGATTTTTAGCGGGACTAACTCCCTGCCGCGCCCTACGGGGTGAATATGGGGCACACGCAGGGCCAAAGGGGAAGTTCCTTTGTGCGTTCAAGTGTGATTTATTATAAATGCATTAAAATTATTTTTTTTTTATTATTTTTTTATTCCAGATTATTCTCACAAATGTAAGAAGGTGTTCCTCGCAGTACATCCTAAACATTGCGTTGCAGGTTAATCTAATATTTGAACCTGCGATCAGTATAATTTTTTGAGAATTATGTGATTTTTTTTTTACTTAAAACTGTTCGGTCACTCTTTCATTTTTGACATCATACACAAAAAACTTCTCTGCAATCAGGATGACGCTGCACAGAGTATCGGCAGGCAGCGCGTCGTGGAACTCGCACACGACCTTGATGTTGGTTCGATCGTTGACCACCACCTGTTTTCTCTTAGATGTGTTGATGACGAACATCGGCCTGCGTGTTTTGAATTCGCTGGGCGCGTAGTACACGTCCACGCTTCCCTCGGTCACGCGTTTGTAAGCCGTGTAAGCTTCGTAAAGTTTGAGGTAATCGTTTTTGGTCATGTCGAGGTTGTAATTCTCGCGCGGGAACACTTCGTTCCTACCGTTCTTCAGATAAACGTTCTTGATCTTGCAGTCGTCGAATTTGCTGGAATCTTTTTCCTGATCGTTATTGCGTCCGGTCTGAAAGAGCACCACGACGAAATCTGGCATGTCGAACTGTATGTTGTTGAACTGCGTCGTCACGTCGAATTCCATGTGACTTCCCGACGCCATCTTCTGCACGCACTGGTAACCGTGAAAGTGAATCGGCACCTGGGGACTTTTTAAGATCTCCGCTTTGTACTTGAGGGCGTAGTTCGTTTCGTATTCCACCAACGGCATTCTCAATTCCATGCTCTGGATGACGCACTTGGCCGCTTCGGGTAAAGTGTTGGGCAGCGGCGTGGTGCCGTCCGGACCCAAAGTAGCGTATCGCATCAGTGCGTCGTTGTCGTTGGCCGCTCTTCGAAACGTGACGCGCAGTCCTCCCTTCCACATGATCTCCTTGTAGTCCGAGAAGAAACCAGGCAGCAGACGCATGAGAAAGAGCACCGTGTGACTTGTCGTCGATATTTTGGTCCCGGCTTCGAATCCCCCGGCCTGATAGTACGCTGCGTCCGTTTTGGATAATTTCAACGTTCCCACTGCCGTCGACGTGATGCCTGGATAATCTATTCTGTCGATGACGGTGTTGTGTTTCCTCACCTCCACCTGCGAGAACAGGTGAGGCACGAAGTTGTCCACGAGTATCAAGTTTGCTGCTGCGGGGAACGCGTCTCCGCTTTCCTTCTTCACCACGTCGAATTGAAGGTAGAGGTCTGCTCTGTGAGGATGAACGAACCCGTCGCCTACGTCCACGTTGTATTCGATCTCCCTGTTCGCTTCGTTCAGATTGGCGAACGTGCGACGGTTGGGAGGGAAAGATTGCAATTCGTAACTTTCGATTTGCTCCATTTCACTATGTGTGTTATTTATTATACGTTGATCTCCACGATGGCCGTCGTAGTGGCACCTGCAAAATCCACCACGTCTCCTTTCTCGTTCGTCACCACCAACTCTATGTCGTCTATGCGGTTGCGACATACTGGAAAATAGATCGGCGAAGAGGGCGTGTAGATGATCGGTTCCATGAACTCGGAACTTGGTTTGAAAGTGGCTATGATTCCCGTCTGCTTGTGACTTCCTAATAATCCGTCCGAAGATTTCGTGATCATGCCTTCCGCCACGTTGCAGTGTACGTTCAGAGTCTCTATGGCCAAGAATTTAGGAATGTTGGTTGCTACGTGCTTGATGCCAGCTTCGAGTTTTGGGTGGTTGTTCTCGAAACCTAAAAGCTCTCCCATGGTGCCCAGGTCCACGGTCTCCGTCGCGGATAGGATTTCCACTCTGTGCGTGACCGAATTTTGAGAAAGATACGTGCCTTTGGGTAATTGAGCTTGCAAAGTGGAAAGATTGTATTGGCCTGGCGTGACGACGATGTGTTCGCTTCCGACGCTAATTTTGTTGTTGTGCTGCGTGACGTTAGGTATGAGGTACATGCTGTAGAATGCACGCAGAGCCACGGATTTAGGATAGACGATGTCGTCGTGCAGCGTGAGTTTCAAGATCGAAGATTCGCTCGTGAGATGGAACACGCCCATCCTAGTGATGCTGTTTGAGGTTCCACAATGCTTTCTGGAAATCTTCGATCGTAGGGTTATTTATTTTAGAGAGAAACGCGAGCATGGAGAGGCAGAGATGACCGCAGTTCACGTCTCCGAAATTTTGAATGCGTTCGTCGTTGTAGTATATAGAGGTTTTGTTCGTTTTCAGATAATCAATTAAATTTGTAGGTGGAACACCTCCGAAAGAATCGAAAACGAATGCTTTATCATCATTTTTGTGGTAACATATCCAATGCGTGCCTGGATTTTCTTGACCGTCCAAGTTGACTACTCCGCATTCTCTTCTTTTAACGCTTGAAGGTAACGAGTCGGACATGAAAACTCCTCTGAAGTGTTTGATTTGTAACGGTTCGATCAGAGATTCAATGTCTCGGTTGGTGAGTGCTGTTGTTTCTTTTTTTTTAAACATTTTCATCACGCCCTTGCCTCCTTTTTTCTCCATGGCCAGGTTGTGACGTTTCTGTTCTTCCAATTCCGCCTTGTTCTTCTTCGAGTCGATGACGGTTTTCGCGATGGCGGCGCTACCGCCGGCTAAACTTCCAACGCCCCCAATGCTGCCAGGATGGCCGGGATGCTGAATATGAAACCACCGACCTTTTGCTGTTTCCGCGAACGCTGCAAGCGTCTCAATTGAGGTGTGCTGAGAAGTAATTTCATTCCGTGTCCTTTGCTCAAGCAAGAACGTTTCTTCTCGCGTTGTTTCTTGGTGAGTAACCCATCGAGGGCACCTAGATTTTTAAGATTGGAGTATGGTATCTGGTACACGACACCCTTGGGCTTCATGTTGATGCTCTATGTGTTATTTTTACGGTATGTTATTTATATATATATTCTGAGATTTTTTTCTCGTGTAGTTTTTACGGTATGTTATTTATATATAAATGTTCTGAGATTTTTTTTACGGCCTCGCAGTCGTTACACAAATTCTATTACGTGCTTCGTTTTCTTGCCAAGAAGTTCCTTTGTTCCCTTGTACACGATTCGAGTTTTGTTCTCGATTAAAATAGATAGCTTCTCGTCGGATAACATGTTAGCGTATCGATCTGGTAAAAATAGACTGTATTGTGCGTTGAGCAACAGGCGTACCTTGGGACCATACTGGGTAGAAACAATTGAACCGGAAGTTATCGTGTAAGGTTTGTCGACTTCCAATTCCTGAATTTTTACATACTCGACTGACAAATTTAGCATTTGTTTTAATGCTTGGAGATCACTCATTTTTTCAGTCATGTCAAAAAAATTTCAGAGTGTTAGAGAGAAATTTAATTGTTTTTCACTATGTGCGTTATTTATATATACCGAAGATTATTTTTTTATGATGTGTGTTATTTATATATCAAGTTTTTTTGACACGTATATATATTATTATTTTTTTTAACAGAGGAAGAAAATCCGTGCTTCGGAAAACGCGATGATGTGCGTAATGATATCTTCCGTCTCCTGCTTAGACTTGCGCCTACATCCTCACAATCGCCGTTTACTGCATGTTTAAATATTTTACATAGTAGCTCTGGCGGCAAATCAGTTATGCAAGCCATGTTGTTTTTTACTCTATGTTATTTATATACCCCACCCCAATTTTTGTTTCGTGTTCATGGCGATGGTGGTACCCAGTGCGGCGACCCGTTCACCCAACGATGCGTCTCTGCTCACGAACCTTTCGAAAGCTGCATGCTCCAATTTTCTGTCTGCTTCGTGACGTGCGTCCAGATCCGTCTGCGTGGTGTTGTAGGCGATGTCGTGATCTTTGCATGCGGCGTCCAACGGATTCACACCCTTGTCTCCTCTCTCCAATCTTTTCTCGAGTTTGGTACCCGGTCCGCAGTACTGGTAGCCAGGTAGATGCATCTCGAAAGGTAACTTGTTGATGATGTCGTTCACGAGCCCTTTTCCTTCGGCCACGTTCCAAAATTTCGGAGGCAGCGTGTTGATGATTTTGATCAGGTAACCTATGCCCTTGTCGTCGTTCACGATGAAGTTGGAAAGTTTCGTGCTGATCATGTCCACGATGCCAACCTTCTCGTTGTAGAAATTACGGTTGCCTGCATTCTCTTCGCCGGCTATCACCAACAATCGGTCCACGAGTTTCCTAACGTCGTCCACCCAAACGAATTCTTTGGGTAGCGTGTTGTAGCGTTTGACGCCGCTGCCTGTTTTGACCTGGTTCCAAATCGGTTTGATGAGATTCCTGTACTTCTCGCCGCTGCTCGATTTCACCCTATTCTGCGAGGCGTCGTTGTTCTGGTACAAGGCATCCGTCATGATCAAAATTTCCTTGTAACTCTGGTAATCTTCGTCGGTGTAATCTTTCGGCTGGTTTTTGGCAACAAGTTCCCACAGTCCCACCGTACCCGGATACCTGTTCCAACTATCCTTCTCGCCTAAATTAACTTTAATGTCGTTGCCTTCGAAGGTCACCTTCGATTTCCCAATCTTCCACACCACACCACCGCCTTCGTTGGTTTCCATGCTGGGATACAATCCGAACACTTCATCCTTGTCGAATTTCCCCGTACTCAGGTAGTCTCGCGCCAAAGGTCCCAACTCAATTTTATCCGAAGACGACGACGTGCTACCTATGCTCGACGTCGTGCCGGTGCATCCTTCAGTTCGAACGGTGTCGAAGGAATGCTCGAAATGGGCGTGGGTACAGCGTAACTTTTAGCTGCGAGCGGTACGAGTTCGTTGATCAAATTTTTATTTTGTTCCGTGACACTTTTAATTTCTTTACCTAGACCGCTGATGGCGTCGATCACAGGTTGATCCTGACGTTTCTTCTCTTCGTAGAATCCGCGATTCTCGGATTTCCAACCTTTGAAGCGTTTCGCGAGGTAATCGCGAAGCTTGAGATTTTCGTCCTCGATTTTTCGTTTCGTCATGACGTTATTTATATACGTCGTTTCTCACAACGTTGCAACGTTTAGAAAGTCGTTGATTTTGTTTCTGTATTTTCCGTCGTTGGGTTTCCTCGTCATGTCGATCGTCGCGAATCCGAAATCGTCACCGTTCCAGCAAGTAGAGCAGCAGCGTTCCGAAAATTGATTGTAGTTCATGTCTCCGCCTACGTAGTCATCGTACGCGTGCTTGAGGTTGGTGTGATCTTGACGAAACAAACATATGAAATTAGCATTGTCGCGTACTAACTGGTTTGGAATTTTGGAAAACGTTTGAGCTAGGTAGAAGCAATCCATTCCTTTGTGACGACCTTGCGTGAAAAAGTTGCGAATTTCATATTGATTTTCCAGGATGGCGTCGTCGAACACAACGACTGAATTTTCACGACAATCGTCGAGTGGTTTTATTTCCGAGGCGAACGTTGCAATGTCCAGACCATCGTACAGTTTCATCAGTTGCTGGTATTTGGTTTGCTCCAAACTTTTCGAGAACACGTACAGGTGCCTGTTCTTCCAATCTAACCAATTCGGTGCGAGGAGAAAATTGTCCACGAGCAGTGTCGTTTTCCCACACCCCGAAGGACCTACGATCAGACAGCGGATGCTGTCGGGAAGCAACTCACCGTTCTTTTTTTTCGTTTGACTTTCCGGATCCGGTAGACGCTTCACCACGTTCCACGTACTCACAAGATCACTTCGTTCGCGTCGATCCAACTCTTTTCCGGAAGTCCCAGCCATTTGACAAACAGTTTGTCACCTTTCCTACGCAATACTTTCTCGATGAGGTACGTGTCGGGGTGTTTCGTTTTAGAGAGTTCCTCTTCGTAAAATCTTCCTTTCAAAATCTCGCCGCTACTATCTTTTATTATATACGTGTGTCGGTTTCCGGGTAAAACTCGAACCACCGTAAAGAGTTCCGTGCTCCAATTTTTTGTGAATCCCTTCTCGAAGGTGCGTTTGAATTTGCTGATCCTCACCTGGTCTCCAATTTTGAATTTAGCTTTTTTTGTCGTGGGTGTGTACTTTGGACAGTAAACGGTAGAAATCAAACGCTGCTCGTCAGACTTGGTAACGTCAACTGGCTTCATGCCTATCGTTCTGTGTACCGTATCATTATAGGTGTCGACGAGTTCCGGCAGGATGTCGACCCATTTGTAATTTCCCCGAAGCGTGAATCGTTTCCACATGTGTGTTTTCAAGGTTCGATTGAATCTTTCCACGATGCTGGCTTTGATGTGACTGAAGGTCGAATAATGTCGAATGCCATGTTTTTGAATAAACTTTTGGAATACGGCGTTGTAAAATTCTTTACCGTTGTCCGTGTGCAGAAACCGAGGTCGTCTGCCGCCGCTTTCGCGAAAAATTAATTTGAATGCTTCCGTGACGCACGATCCCGTTTTCGCCTTCAAAGGTAGAGCCCATGCGAATTTCGAAAATGTGTCTATGACGGTGAGGAGGTACTTGTTACCCTTGTTCCATTTATGTACGTTTTTCAAATTGCCGCTACTCATCTCCACGAGGTCGCTTTGCCAGAGGTCGTCGATGCCCTTGGTTACTACAGCCAAACGTTCGTAGTTGCGGCGTGCAGGTTTATGCAATTCTTCGACGATGGCTTGCCTAGACATTTTTTTAGAGATTACGTTTGAAGAGAAGCACCAGCGTGATGGGATTCAAAGAGGGTGGTACCTCGCTCGTGTTTTGAATGATCAGCTTATCGCCGGCACTCACGTCGAAAACGGTGAGATCTTCGTCTTCGTGTATTTCATATATGTTGCGCGTTTCGTTCCAACGTGCCAGAGGAATGTTTCCTGCTTTCTGGACACCACGATTCGATATTAAGGTCATGGTGGGAACGCTAGCTTTTCTACCGTGAGACCAGTACGAAAATTCGTTTATCTGAATTGTCCCATCGAGGAGAAACTTGTAGTACGGATGATAAGGATGTAACATGTACAGTTTGTTACCTTCGACGAACGTGGAGATTCTCTGTTGATTGGGTACGCTGTTGATTTCGATGGCTTGCAAGGTGAACAATTTGGCGAATTTAGTGTCGAAGGTGACGAGATTACTGTGAACTTGTCCGAGTTTATTTTCGATGGGCAGCAAATGCTCGATTATGGTATCCGAGCATTATACGACGGTTTGATTTTCACTTCCACGTTCAACTGCTTGTAGTTTTCGTTGAGTTCTTGCAACTTGGCACCGAAAGAGGCCAGCGTCGATTCCTGCGTGGATTCCAGCACTCCAACTTGATCTCTGATGTTGACGACAATGTTCTGAAGGTTCTCGACTTGATTCAATTTCGAGCTCTTCTCAGTAAGATCGTTCACGATACTTCGCATCTCTGTAAACTGCGTGTGAAGGTCGGCAACGCTCTGCGAAGTGGGCAGCGTCGACACCAGCGAACTAATTTCGTCTCGAATCTGTTCCACGTTCGCCGTTTCCGTTTCTAGTCGTTTCAGCATTCGAGATATGTTTCTTTTCAAAGCGTGCAATTCTTTGGAGGTGGGGAGATTGGCCACCCTACTCTCGAGTTCGCTCAATGAACTTTTGATGTCGCTCGAATCGGATAGTGCCGTCACCGCCGTTTTCAATTTTTCCAAATCTTCGCTCGAAGGCACGCTCGTCCGTAACGATTCCAAGTATGTTGTCGAGTACGTGATGAAAATGAGCGAGATTCGTTTCGGCGTTCAAATTTTCTAAATATTCGATCTTCTGCTGAACCGTGCTTAACGTGTCTTGAATGCTCGTCAACGCTCTTGCTTCAGCGTGAATATTTTTAATTTCTTCGTTGATCAATTCCAAGGACGCCTGAAGCGTAGCGATGGTGGTTTGAATGTGTTCGAAATCTCGATACGCCTCCAATTGAATTTTTATGTTCGCGACGCTTTTACCGATGACCTGCAGTTCGTCTGACGATGGTAGGTTCGTCATTGTATCTTCCAAAGTCTGCAACTTGGATTTAATTTCTTCCAACGTGCTGGTGAATTCTTCTTGTAATTTGGAAACGACGACGTGCAAGCGTTCTGCGTCTATATCGTTCACAACGGTTTGAAGTTCAGAGAAATTCTTTTCTATTGCGGAAGTTCGTTCTTCGATTTCGAGTTTCAATTTTTCCAAATCTTCATTTTTCGATTGAAATTGCTGTAATTTGGCCAAATCATTTTGAAGCGAATCCACGCTCAACTGTATATTTTGAACGCTGTCGTAAGAAGGTACGTCGACATAATTTTTTATCAGCGTCTTCAGTTCGGAATCGATTTTCAGAATGGGGTCGAGACATTGCGTTTGGAGCGTGGCGATTTCCGACTCTAAACTTTTGTTTAAGGTCTCCTGCAAAGCGATCAAATCGGTCCTCAACTTCTTAACTCGAACGTCCAACATGAGAATCTCTTCTGCGTGGTCTACACGCTTGGTGTTGCCGAAAATGTCGTTAGGCATTTTTGGTTAACGGTTATTTATAATAGGACAGACGATTCGTAATTCTACGAAGAGAGGAATAAGTTTGTCGTAATCTCCGAGGAGTTCCATGTAAAAATAATCTCCTGCAGAAACATCGTACGTAATGTTAGAAAGCATCTTGTCGTGCTTGATTCGAAAAATATTCTTGCCGGTAGAAATTTTGATTTCGCCTGCGTTTTCCGGATTCACGGTGATCCGAAGTTTCCCGTCGATCGGAATTTCGTA
>NW_028143791.1:0-36778 GCF_977018435.1 Lepisma saccharinum
GTCCATAATATCTGAACCAACTAACTCTCTAGTCTTCTTAAACCCGAAGGTTTATGGCTGCAGCAACACAAGCCACCCATCTGTCCCTATCCTGGGCAAGATCAATCCAATATTTTCTATCCTTACCGATTTCCATTAGATCCACAAACTTAAATATGGTAAATTCCATTCTAATTTTTTTCCTGGCCATTGCTCGTCACGCTTTTTCCATTCAAAAAACTTTTGCAAAAAAACATCCTTCTGAAAATGTTAAATACCGGGTGGCCAGAATTAAAGTTACTCTAGTCAGACCCCTCTGTAACCTGTTTGAGGCAACGTAGAACTTTGAAATTTGGTGAATTCTATGCAGAAAAGGATGGCGATAAAAAAGTTCAATTTTCCGCCACCAGGTTGAAATGTGGCGCTGTACTTCCATGATGGGTTGTAATAATGACGTAAACTGCTCCAATTGGTTATGAATTTGCCTTTACCTTGCAATCTTGCAATAAACGAAAGATTATTTTCTCGCAACTTCCAGCCACTAACAAGTGTCTTTCTAATTAATAACCAATTGGACGCGTGATTTAGCTGAGTTGTGAAAGTACAGCGCCAAATTTGAACCTGGTGGCGGAAAATTGAACTATTTTTTTTATCGCCATCCTCTACCCCATGGTCTTCATAGTGGATTCACCAAATTTTAGAGTTCTACGATGCCTCAAACAGCCTACAGATGGCTCTGAGTTGGGTAACTTTAATTCTGGCCACCCCGTACGTGGAATGTCTATCGGTGCAGGTGGGAGTCTCGTAACTCAAAGTTGAGTTACAGGAGTTTCTCAGGTAAATGTCCGGTCACTGCCGGGGTGAACGCAATGCAATTGCGAAGTAGGACAGGACAAGAAGGGCCGGCAGTGATGGAAAAGTGGTCAGATCACTTTTAGAGAGAGTAGAGCTGGAGGTTTTGAGAGAGAGGGGTTGGATACACTGCGTGCCCGAACAGCGCAAGTTCCATCTTCCCTTGTATCTGCCATTCTCAATCACGACGTATATGGGTTCATAAATATATTTCATTTCGTTTATTTAATCTGGTCAAATGTGTACCTCATTGCAGTCCCTTTTGGGGGATATTTGCTAAGCGAGTGGCGAGCTGTTAGCCGTTACAAACTCCTCACGAGAGACATCACCTGGCAGATACTACATTAAAAACCAATATGGGAACATCAGAAGTTATCGCCTTAACCAAGAAGTTTACGGGTTTGGAAGTATTTACTGCCAAAAGTAACGGTTTTGTAACGGTTTACTGCCAAAAGTAACGGTTTTGTAACAGTTTACTGCCAAAAGTAACGGTTTTGTAACGGTTTGCTGCCAAAAGTAAAGGTTATGTAACGGTTTGCTGCGAAAAGTAATAGTTTGTAACGGTTTGCTGCCAAAAGTAACTGTTTTGTAACTGTTCGTTGCCAAAAGTAACGGTTTACTGCCAAAAGTAAGGGTTTTGTAACTTTTTGCTGCCAAAAGTAACGGTTTTGAAACGGTTCACTGCCAAAACTAACGGTTTTGTAACGGTTTACTGCCAAAAGTAACTGTTTTGTAACGTTTTACTGCCAAATGTAACGGTTTACTTTTGTTATGCTTCAAAAAATAACGGTTTTGTAACGGTTAACTGCCAAAAGTAACGGTTTTGTAACGGTTCTCTGCCAAAAGTGACAGTTTTGTAACGGTTTACTGCAAAAGTAACGGCAGATCCTACATTAAAAACCAATATGGGAACATGAGAAGTTATCGCCTTGTTCAAGAAATTCACTTTCGACTGCCGCCTCGCACAACAAGAAACACTCCTTTTTTTGTTTTTGCTTCTCAGAAGCTATAATCCAGCATACCCTGTTTAACAGACTTCCCAGGCCAAGACAGTAATTTAGCAAGCCAATTATACATTTTTGAAAATTAAGCACGGTTTACTAGGCTGTTGTGTAGAAATATATAACTCACTTTATCGCTTGTAATTTTAGTTTTTGTTGCTAATCGTTGTGTTATTGTTGCTATTTTTGTTGTAAATTTCTATTGTTAGTGCATTCCAATGCAAAGTGGCTAATGCTGTATTTGGAATACTTGTTAAATAAATAAAGTACGTTTGCCAAAGGTAGCCCGTGTTTGCAAGGTGACCCACTGTTCGAAACTCATGTTAGTATTTAACACAGCTAACAAATGGCACTACATTATAGTACCTGAAAAACTCAATATGCTGACCAAGGCAGAAATTTATTTCATTATAAAACATAAACTAAATGTAACGTTTCAACCTTCTAGCAAGGTCTTCTTCAGACTCTGCACGAAGTACAATTGTAACAAGGTACAAAACCGGACGATATATATACACAAACATTACTCTCCTCCAGACTATTAGAAAGTTGTTCTGGAACATTCTAGCAGGTGGCTTTCCCTTGTCAACTGTACTTTCACCTAAAAGGCTAAACATATTTACTACCATATATAATGTGGTTGGGCTTTATATCTCACGCTCTTTTTTCTTCATTTTTTCTTTCTTCTCCTCTCCTCTTTCTCTCTTGTCCTTTCCACTCTCTCTAACACCTTCTTCCATTCTTTGTTTAACTTAAGTCCCCCATTCCAGTTCATTGTGTCTTCTTCACCTTTCTTCTCCATTTCCTTGGCCTCCTTTCATTTTCTCACTAGTATTCTCTTCTCCCTTCCTATCTGCTTAGCCTCATCCCACTCTATGTCATGTCTTGTTTCTCTCGTGTGTTTAAATATCGCATGTCTCTCTCTCTTAAGTCGTACATCATCCCTATGTTGTTTCAACCTATCTTTCAGTCTCTTTTTCGTTTCTCCTATGTACACACTCTGACATTCTTTACATTTCACTTCGTAGATAATCTCTTCCTCTTCTCTGTTTTCCTTTTTCTTGTTTGCATTCTTCACTATTCTTAAGATGCTTCTGCCTCCCTTCTTGTAAGTTTTAATGCCCGCTTTTCTAAGCACTTTGCATATCTTTTCTGTGTCATCCCAATATTCCATATTCCAAACCTCCTCTCTTTTTCTTTGTCTTCCTCTTTTTCTTTCTCTTCCAATTCTCTGAAGAAGACCTTGCTAGAAGGTTGAAACGTTACGTTTAGTTTATGTTTTATAATAAAATAAATTTCTGCCTTGGTCAGCATATTGAGTTGTTCATATCATGGAAACAAGGATTAATGGATTTATAATTATAGTACCTAGGTCCCTTCAGGTGCTCTATGCAGAGAACCAACTGTCTCGGGCTACCAGCAGCCATTTAATGTAAGTTATTGTGTTGAGGAGAGAGCAAATTAGTAATCATTGTCATTTTCTGGTACGTAAGAAATGTATGTGTGTACATTGTCGAAATTAACGATAGTTCATATGTTATACGAGTATACATGGTGCGGTACAAAAAACTAGCCCCGTTCCGATCCGTATACAATATGTACAGTACATTTGAAATAATAATGCTGCTTACAATAGATGTTGAAAGTGATCACCTCTAACCTGAAGACACATTTGCGTAAGCGATAACATGTTTCGCATGGCAGCTTGCTGTTCCGCATGAGAAATGCTGCGCACTGTATGTGTGATATTGTTCTTCAGTTTCTGCAAGGTACGGTGCTTTTTGAATACACCTTCCCTTTCAGATATCCCCAAGCGCAAAAATCGCATGTGGATAGGTCCGGAGACCGAGGCGGTCACAAGTCCTTGCTGATCAATCGGTCATCTGGAAGCACAACACCGATCCGCTCCATGGACAACGCGGAGGTGTGGCACGTTGCCCCGTCTTGTTGGAGATGACAGTATTCCTTTTCGTAATCGGTCAACAGCGTAGAAATCTTCGAATATTCTGAGGTATACAGTAGTGTTCACCGTTTCGTGAAAGAAGATAGGGTTAGTAATGCGCTGGGCGACAGTGCGCACCACACCCCCAACTTCTGTGGATGCAGAGGTTTCTCGTGATAAATACGGCGATTGTCGTGGGACCAGTATCTAGTATTCTTGGAGTTCACATACCCAGAGAGATGAAACCACCGGGATTCGAACTCTGGCCTCCCGGTGTCGCAGAGGATGTGCTAACCACTTCACCACGGAGGTCGGCTATTCTTTGCTACTGTATGTGTTGCATGTCAACAATCAAAGTTTTGAGACAAACAATTTTCCATGATAATTTCTAGAAACATGAATATGTAAGTTTTCTTGTGCGCAAGCAACATTTTCTAAGCGACTATAAGCCATGGGCCGCCTTTGGAAGCCCCGTTTCCAAGTGGTTCACATGTAATGGTTTTGAAATTCCCTTTTTTTAAAAGTTCCAAGCAATTTTACAAAATATCAATTTGGTACACGTTGTTAATTAGTTATACAAGTTATCTTTTTAAATTTCCGAAAACTATCTCTCATAGAAGCTTAACTATTACCACCTTTGGTTCATCTACAATAAAAAAAAAAGTTTTGGTGTCAGACGTGATAATAGGCAGGATTACAGCATTCTGCAACTTCAAATAGAATCAGTGTGATTCATTTAACTTTCTGTCGCGTTTCACATGATATCTCAGACCCTGGTGTAGAGAATATTTTTTTACTGAAATCTACATTGTTGTTGTTTATTCAGTGGCGTAGCAACATATCGCGAGTTATTCGGGGGTTATTCGTCACCCCAGAGATTTCATATACAATTCAACCATAATATACAGTGTGTCCGAGAAAAAATATACCAATAAAGAATTTAAATAACTCAACAATCGTTAACAACAGAAATGTCAAATAACGTTTATTTGGAAGAGAAAATCATATAATTTTTTTTAACCAAAGAACAAGAAAAAAATTCACGTTAGTAGATCTCAATGTGTGCTCCTTTGGTGGCGCGACAAACATCAAGGCGGTACTCAACCTCCATCCAAGTGTTCTTCAACATTTGATGAGTGACGGAGCCACATGCACCGATAATTCTTTCACGTAGATCATTGAGGTCTTGCACAGGTGTTTGGTAAACCATAGTCTTCACATAACCCCAAAGGAAATAGTCTAAAGGAGGCAAGTCTGGTGACCGTGGTGGCCATTTAATGGGTCCACCCATCCCAATCCAATTACCAGCGAAATTGTTATTAAGGAAGTTAGTAACACAACGGGCATAATGTGGGGGGCCACATCCTGCTGAAACATGTACCCCATAGGCGTAGCTACGGGGTGTGCCGGGTGTGCCTAGGCACACCCTAATGGGCTGCTTTATCAAAGATAATTAAAGACAGATATTTCAATATGAGAGAAAATAAGCGGCATCTTTCTTTTTCCAGGACAAAATTATCAAAAAAAGAGATTATTCGAAATATTGAACTCGCTGAGTTTATCCCCCAATCCCACCCCCTTCCTCAATATTGGTCTAAAACTTTCCTATATTTGTGGAAATGTGGATACAGGTTATTTTCTTTACTGAACGCTCGAAATTAAAAACTGATATAATACAGGGAAACAATATGTTTAACAATAACAACAATGTCTCAGTAGTGGCCGCGGTGGCTCAGTCGGTAACGCGTCTGACTACCATGCTCAAGGTCCCGGGTTCGATCCCCGGCCGGTTCAAATCCGGGAACTTTTCTAACGATGGAAGCGGCCCCGGCGCCCACCCAGCGTCGAATAACATGGGTACCTGGGGGAAACCCTGGGGGGTAAAGGCGGTCAGGGGCGTGATGCTGATCACATCACCCCCACTCACGACCGGATCAAGAAAGTGTGGGGCGTTACCCCCACACCCCCTATACGCCTTCATGGCGTGGTGCTATGCACAGGGGAACACTTTACCTTTACCTTTTTACAATGTCTCAGTAACATATGTGCTGCCAACAATCACCTTCCCCTCCATTCTCACAATCAACTAATTATTGTATGCTGTCTGTGGAGCAGAAAGCTTATCAGTAAACATTTTGAGAATGCAACTATATTGTTGGAAGTTTATACAGGGAGGTTATTTCAGTCGTTCACCGCCAGCGTGTCGGTCGGTCGTCGCCGCCTTCATGCAACAGGTCCCGGCAAATTGCGTTCAGGAAGTCCGTAACAGAAACCGCTTGTTTTGTAATGTTTCCACTTTTCACAATTACAGTTACAATTACAATTGAAATAAGCACGTACCTTGTCGCAAGGATGCTGTGTGTGTGTGTGTGGAAAAGGTGTCCTCCCAAATACAAATATTTCTGGCACCTTATTTCTGACAGAAAATCTTAGATTAGACATCGCTACTTTATCGTCAGTTGTCAGAAAGGGAAGACAGCATCCCGGCGCATAAAGCAAACCGAAAGCGTAAAATGATATTTAAAAGTAATAATAATGATGATCACTAACCTCCTGTGTTATAAGAGATGTTGAAAATGACCTCCTTTAACAGCAATACAACACGTTTCTTAGGTTCAAGAGATCCTGTCTATCGTAATTCCCTGACCACTTTTCTGCAAGAATTCGTTTTCACGTAATTATCGTACATAAAAACTCTTTGTTCAAGACTATATTTGTTTAGCGGAATAACTAATGAATGAATAACAATTTACACACAATAAAGCACTAGCACGCCAACTCAATAACACAGTATAAACAACACGCGTACTGATAAACGCAAACAGAAGTGAACATGAGCTTAGACTCACTACGTCTGGTAGCCGACAGTGTTGCTCACCATTTTCCGGCAATGTCCCTACAGACGTAGTCAAAATGTCCCTACAACTGACCAAATGTCCCTACGCCAAGTAAAGCGACTAAAAAAATTATCACCTCATGAGCATACAAAACAGAAGATAAAATATACACATTTACTTACCAAATCTTTCTGCTCGGTGCTTCCACAATTAATGAAGGAGCGAATTTACATTTGTCTATCCTAACTTAACCTAACCGTACCTGGAAGCGGCCCCGGCGCCTACCCAGCGTCGAATAACATGGGTACCTGGGGGAAACCCTGGGGGGTAAAGGCGGTCAGGGGCGTGATGCTGATCACATCACCCCCACTCACGACCGGATCAAGAAAGTGTGGGGCGTTACCCTCACACCCCTATACGCCTTCATGGCGTGGTGCTATGCACAGGGGAACACTTTACCTTTTTTGTACCTGAATGGTTCGTGGGGCTATCCGCCAATGGTTTGTTGGGCTACCCGTTTTTCGAGCCCAAATTTTAACTATGTTTGCCTTGCCTAACCTAACTTAACCTAACCTTACCGAGAATGCTCAGTGGGGCTATTCCTGAATGGTTTTGCGGTAATTGTGATTACGAACCGATAAAAAATATTTTTTTCGTAGCACTTTAACATCATCGAAGACGCCATTTTCGTATCCTGCAATTTTATGATTGATGTAATGTTGCCAAATTTACCTGTAATCAAATCAGTTCTTCTACATCGTGATTGTCGCTGTCACATGTAAGCATGTTCTTTGGGCAATATACTGAAATGAATAAGTTTATTAATTAGCCCTCCTGCACACTCCACCTAACAATCTGTATAACATTAACAACTTTTTTACTGTTCTCTTCTGCTATTCTTACACAATCCATGCTCTCCAAGTATGAAATCAACAGTGTGGCAACGCTGTAGACAGCGTAACTAATTGTAATTTGTTCATATCAACAAATATGGCTACCATACTTGTATACGGAGAATCATTTAGAGAATTGAAAAGCTTATTTTACAACTTTTACACGTTAATTAACATTTTTTCCTCCTCACCCCAACATGTTAACTTGAGATAAATCATCACGAATAATTATTTCGTGAGTATAAGACGTAGCATAGAAATTACAGAAGGGTCCGGTATTGGAAATTCTTGCCTTAATGAATAATAGGGGTGTGCGGGACAGAATTTTTTGGGTCGGGACGGGATCGGGACGGTAATTTTTTTAAATCCCGACATTCGGGACTGAAAAATTTGCAATTTCCCGACCAAGTCGGAAAATTTTCGGACCAAGTCGGAAATGTTCGAAATTTCCCGAAGCACTGGAAATCTCGAATTTTACAAGTCATTTTCACTTTAATTGATTGTTTTTGCATTTCTAGCATAAAAAACTTACAATTTTCGATAAGTTCCAGAAACTTACAAGGCAGAAAACATCGAGAATTAACGACTTTTTAAAGTAAAGGATCCCGCACACCCCTAATGAATAACGTTGAGTCGTTTACTGTTGATTATGTTATTTGAAGTCATACATGCTGCTGCTGTGCAGAGATTGATGTTGGTTGGTGATGCTGTATTTCCTGCAGTCTTTAACAATTCTGGTCCCATTTTATTTCTCTTTTTTGTTTTTGTATCACTTAAATCACTTAACATTGAAAATATTCTTTCCGTTTCCGCTTTAGAATGTGGCAATGTTAGCACTATTTTCGCGAGAGTGGAAATGTTTCAAAAAGGAACTTGCCTTGAAAGTTTTTGGTAACCGATAACATGTTCCAAAATTCTGATGGAGATTTGTTAGTTAGTTCTTTTTTCTCCTCTTCGCTAAAGTATCCAGATAAACTAATTCATAAAATGTAATTTACCAAGATTGAAAAAAGTACCTACGTTTTCCCTCATTTGGCAAAATCTGTCCCTACGTTCCTACGCGGGCGAAATTTAGTGAAAAGTCCCTATGCTTAGGGACATGTCCCTACGGTTGGCATCACTGCCGACACGTGCATTATGAAGCGCCCTCTCGCGGCTGACAGACAACTCACCCAACCCCCGATAAGCTGCCGGCGCTGTCGCGACAACTGAGGATAAAGTAGCGATGACTAATCTAAGATTAGATGTCAGAACTAAGGTGCCAGAAATATTTGTATTTGGGAGGACACCTTTTCCAGCATCCTTGCGACAAGGTACGTGCTTATTTCAATTGTAATTGTAACTTAATTGTGAAAAGTGGAAACATTACAAAACAAGCGGTTTCTGTTACGGACTTCCTGAACGCAATTTGCCGGGACCTGTTGCATGAAGGCGGCGACGACCGGCCGACACGCTGGCGGTGAACGACTGAAATAACCTCCCTGTATATTAATGTCGCTGCTGGCTGGTATTTAAATCTCTTTACTGAACCGACTAGTTTACTTCGTTGTAACTGTCGTTATACTTCCTTTTTCGGATTCTGTTGCAAATGATCGAAGGAGCCATTATTTGATTAAAATTGCCGCTTGTGGACGTGATATTTCGTTTGTGTAAACTTACCGTACTTTTTTTAAATAGAGAGTTTATGCTCTAAAAGAAGGTGGATCGTTTTGTCATAAGAATGAAAAGAAACGAAGGTGGTCCCGATCGAAAGCAGACAGTTGAAAGTTCAAACGCCTGTGATAGTGTCAGTTGTAGTGGTATCGGTGAACTTGTAAATATAAAATCATCCTGTTTCGATGCTCCTGACGCTGAACAAACACCAAACACCAGGTAAGCCTATTGACATATCAGTAGATCCTTGTGACCCCGTGAATGCAATACCACATAACAGAACAGAATGTGATGTAAGGGTGAAATTGGGACCGTACCAACCAAACCTGATGGTTTTCCCTAGAAGTAGAATAGGTTGGAAAGAAAGGGCTTTTCAATCTAGCTGGTTTCACAGTTACAAATGGTTGGAATATAGTATGGCTGTTGACTCTGCATTTTGTTTTTACTGCAGAGTTTTTGCTTCAAACAATGCATCAGTGAGAGGACACCTTGATCAAGCATTCATTACACGAGGTTTTAAAAACTGGCATAGACCAAACTAATGTTTTCGAAGTCATGAAAAATCTAAAGGACGCCAGCAAAGCTTAAGTTCCTGGTCAAACTACAATAAAATAAACCAATTGACGTCCAATTAGATGAGTGTAAGAAGGCTTTTCTTTCAAAGCAAGATCAAACAAGACTGCAAAATCGACAAATCATGGAGAGGCTAATAAACATAATTCTTTGTCTTACAAAAGGAGGCCGCCCATTGAGAGGTCATACTGAGAATAAAGAAGCATACGACAGGGGGTTATTTCTAGATGTAGTTGATTTAATTTCCAATTATGACCTCATCTTGAAAGAACACTTAGTGAACAGGCCAAAAAATTGCACTTAAGTCCACAAATTCAGAATGTGATCTAATCCGCAGTTTGTAAAATGTTCTTGTAAGGAAGTTGAAAATATCATTACTTGGTACAAACGAGTGCATTATCGCTGATGAAACGAGTGATTGTGGTTATCATGAACAGAAGTCTATAGTTTTTCGATTTCTTAATGTCATTAAACAGTTACCTGTTGAGCATTTAGTGGCTCTTCGTAGTTATCTTCTGTAGATGCGCAGACAATATTTAATACGTTAGCACTAGTAGTATCCAAGTTTGGTGTTGATTGGCAAAATGTTCTTTCAGTTTGCTTCGATGGAGCCTCAACAATGTCTGGGACACTATCTGGGATGCAAATGATGTGCAAAGAAAAGAACAGTACAATAATGTACGTTCACTGCTATGCTCATTGTTTGAATCTTGTACTTGTGGACTCATGTAACTTACGACCCGAAAATAGACTAGTTTCAGATTTTTTCGGAACAATTCAATTCCTTTACTCTTTCAGTGAAGGTAGTTCGTCAAGGCATGCAGTTTTCGAAAGTGTATGCCAGGAAATTGGTCTAAATTTAAGTACACTGAAGAAATTGGTCTAAGTTAAGAACACTGAAGTCTTTGACAACAACGAGATGGGCGTGCCGTGCTGAAGCTGTTTCTGCAGTGAAAAGGAACTACTCTGCAATTATTTTGGCTTTGGAAGAAATCACTCAAGTCAGGACGTTTGAGTTCGTCTCGTGTCTCACAATGCTGCATCCAGCCCTACCAATGATCGTGAAGGTTAGCAAGTTACTCCAAAGTACAGATGTAAATCTACTTTCGGCTGTATCTAGTGTCAGATCGCATTGCAATGCTGTGCAATCCATGAGAAATTTAGCTCAATTCATGGAACTCTTCAACGAAGCTAGTCTGGAGATTTCAATTTCTCCAGTGAAGAGGCGCAAAATTACAAAGACACTTGACGAATCAGTGAGCTTGCAGTATTTGTATGAAACAAAGGAAGAGGAGATGAGAATTTCTTGTTATTATTCTCTTTTAGACTCAGTTGTTTGTGATATTGGTGAGAGATTTCGTCAAGAAACTGTTGGGGTTATCAGTGCCATGGGAAATCTGGTTGACTTGAATGTAAAGGATGAAGAAATAGCCGTCCTAGCTAGAACATTCAAATTGTCAGGCGACGAGTTGGCAGCAGAAGTAAAACTTCTGAAAGGAAAATCCTCTGTACCTAAGGGAAGTTCTTCTACAGGAGTGGTTTGAGTGGTTGGAGAAAGAAGATATTTACTTCATTCTACTCTGTACTACAGTGCTTTCCTTCTATACCTGTGACAAGCTGCACGTGTGAGAGAGCTTTCTCCAAGCTTACCCAAGTTAAAACTAAATTAAGAGCAACTCAGAAGCAGGATAGATTGGAAGCCCTGCTTTTGCTATTTGTGGAACAGGAAAAAGCTTCGTCTATTGATGTAAATGAAGTTATTGATGAGTTTAAGAACATTGTACCTTTTGACAGACGTCTCTTGTTATAGATGACGTGTATTTTGATGTATTTGTAACATTTATGAACATTTTGTGTGTGTGTAATTTCTATGCAATTTGATTTTTTTCTACTACATATATTCAGAAATTTTCAACACTGTCATTTAGTGAATTTATATTCATTACAAACATCAGTGCAGTTAAAGAGCCAAGTGATTGTATTGCAAAATATGCTATTAAAAAGATACAAGACCTCATTTTTTTCCTTTGTGCACACCCAAATATAAAGTTCTAGCTACGCCTATGATGTACCCATGAGGTATACAAGGTACAGCTTGCTGTTGCAACATTTGCAGGTAACTTGCACCTGTAACTGTAGCTTCCTCAAAGAAAAAGGGCCCAATTACGGAATCTCGTATCAAACCACACCACATATTCAACTTTGGACTGTCGCGTTCATGTTCAATAACTGCATGGAGATTCTGCTCACCCCATATTCTACAGTTATGCCTATGCACTTTTCCGGAAATGTGGAAGGTAGCCTCATCTGAAAATGTTACGCGTGTCAGGAATTCATTGTCATCATCAATGCGTGATAGTACTTCACTAGCATAATCAAACCTAGCGGGTTTATCACTGCACTTTAGTTTCTGAACAAGCTGTAACTTGTTGACTCTAAGCCTTAACCTTTTATGTACGATATCATGCACAGTAGAACGTGGAGTTTGAAGTTGAGAACTAGTACGTCTCACAGATTTACGCGGGCTTCTCTGGAAAACTTCCTGAACTGCAACCACTTTATCCTCCTTCACACGCTTCCGACCACTACCTTTTTTCCTCAACAAAGACCCTGTTTCCAGCAATTGTTTATGCCATTTAACAATGTAATGACGTTCTGGTACTTCCTGTCCATATGGTTGCCGGAATCTTCTTTGTACCGTTACAGGAGACTTCAATTCTGCAAACCAAAAGCAGCACTCAACTTTCTGACGAACAGTAAACGGCGCCATTGTACAGACTACTCACGAACAAAGCCGCGCATGCGCTTAATTATGTTACGATTTTTTTCCCTTCTGGTGGTAAAAAAAATCCTTTCTTCCCTCTTCCAAATGAACGTTATTTGACATTTCTATCGTTAACGATTGTTGAGTTATTTAAATTCTTTATTTGTATATTTTTTCTCGGACACACTGTACATGCCAGTTCGTTCCCTTAATATTAATATGTGATAAATTACTTTTATTATATTGCAATTTACTTCATTTTTACAATTTTGAAAGTAAGAATAAGTAAAATTGTTGATTTGCAAGGACATAAATACCACTTGCTTCGTGGCAGTCGGAAGTACCTTTCTGTAAACATATTCAAATCGGTAGTGCCTTTAATGGAAGAAAATAATAAATAATTAAACATGTCCAAGCTTGTTATCGAGAATTCTTACGTAAATGTTAACATGAGAAATACCACAATAATTTATACTTTTTTCGGGCCCCTTAGTCTTAGGGCTAGCTCTCCTGTACGTTACGTCTCTGATTTGACGTATTTATTCAAATTATAACGTTTAACTAGAATTTAAAGCCAAATAAAACATAATGTTTTAAATTCTTACCCACAGAAATTAGCCTTTTACGTATTTTTTCTTACTTCTATTTTGTATCAATCCCATAGGTCACCCACCTCGCCCACCCCTTGCTACGCCACTGTGTATATTTATTGATGAATAAAAAGTAATTTGTACCTTACGTTCATCGTTAACATTGTTGTCATAGCAACAGTATCCTAGCACATTTTCTACATTTATATTAATTTATGACAATCCAACGACTGCGTCTGACTGACCAAGGTATACAAACCATGTAACAAAATACAAATACGTATATTTTTATCGATGAAGGCATAATGCAAATTTGGGTTTCAGTGATACGATCGTGTCGTATGTTTTCAAACGACGCGCTTTTTAATACATAACAATACCTTTAATACACGTTTCTGTACATTGTGATGTATCAAAAACTGCATTTCTAGCAGTTTATACACATTAATATATAACTGGAGTCAACACATTCGTGCCATTTTTTTTAAATATTATTTTTTATGTAAAATTGTTATTACGTATCAACCATAATAGAAATAAGTTATATATTTTATGAATGTTTCTTTTATTTTGCTATGATATTTCTTGACTAAATCAGCTATATTATTGCAGCACTTTTCATTCACAAAACTTTTTTTGGTATTAACATAAAGTCTACTGTAAAAAAGCTAATAATTTCTACGGAATTTTATTAAAAAGACAATGTTTATTGTACAGACAGGGCCATAAAAAATAGTATAATAACAAGTGACAATTATTTGCAAAAGAAAGAGTGGTGTCGCCACCTGTCGTGGAAGCGGAAAACTAGGAAATGCCACTTGGACGAACTGCTAGGGACAGCATTAGCAGCTTGGGAAATACATGCTAACAGCAAACAACGTATAACTTACCAAACCTATTACATGCTTATTTGTGCTATTACTATATGCCTACGTGAATACGTTAAGCAGGCCAGGTTGGGTAATGTTAGCATGTATTTCCCAAGGTGCTAATGCTGTCCCTAGCCGCTCGTTGCCATTTAGTCCTGTAGCCCAGGCAAAATAGGTTTGACCCAAACCTATTTTGGTTCACATTTTTGTGTTTAGTATACATGCTTCCTTTCCGTGAATTTTGGAACTGAATGGATTAAACCAATGGATCTCTTTGTATAGCTAGGCAATCACGGTGAACTGAAGAAAAGTTTCGTTGCAAGCAAGGGCACTCGCAGAAGGGGACCAGGGGACAATTGCCTCCTGCTGAGGTATATGGAAAGACTTCATACTATTCAAAGTTTGAAATTGTATCGTGAAAACATAGATGAGAGTTGCCGTGAAGGACAGCAGATCAAGTGTCTTTATGAGAATTCCTTTAACTGGGGGGGCCCACCTGAGAAAGAAATCCTGCAAGCGGCCTTTGTCACAAGTCTATTGATCTTCTATAGGATGTTCCAAACTTTTTTTATGATTCTTATGATTACTAAATGTTAAAGGTTTCGCAGAATTTTAAAAAAAATATTCAGTATCTATACGAGAGGATATTACTAGGCTTTCCACTTGGCGTAGAAGAATATGAGATTGAATCTTTAATTTTTTTTTCTGAACGTATTTACGTCTTATGTTCCAGTGAGTGTTCGTCTATTCAGGTTGCCGGCCTGTGGCGGAGTGGTTAGCACATCGCGCTACGACGCCAGGGGTCCCGGGTTCGAATCCTGGCCTGGGCATGGATATTTGTGAATGTCCATTCATCAATTTCATCATATCATCACTCATCCCCATCTTCGTAAATTAGCCAAAAGTGGCACAAAAGGCAAAGTAAAATAAATCAAATCACAAGTCTATTCAGGTTGAAACATTTGTGAACCACATTTGCTGGAAGGACAGGATTCAGGGAACATGAATGTAGGGATGTAAGAAATTTCTCTATTCAAAGGCAAATTCACACAAATATCTACGATAAAATTGTAAGTGTTTATGAGGGAAAAGCCCATTATGAAATAGAATAGGAACTCGTGAGAGGGAAAGGAGGCAAGTTTATTGGTTATTATTAATAGATTATTTTATTTTGTAGTGCTTCGTCCACTCGCTTTCTGCTCGTCTCTACCGTTAAGCGCGGCGCGGTTTCGTTGACTCCCAAGACAAACTGTAAAGGCGCTTGACTGAAGTGGAGTAGTAGTCCTGGTAAATGTCTGTTATATCGGAGACACTTTCCTTCAAATTTACAGGAGAGACTACTTACGGAAATGAGTTTCTGTTGCATTTATCAAACTTCGTGGAGGTATTTTGTCACTATGGAATGCTGCACAACAGAAAATAAGCACTTTTGATGTATAAAAGTAGCCTTTTGTGCGAAGCGACAACATTATGCCGTTGTTTCCATTATGAACCAGCAGATGGCGCGAGTGTTGAAAATCATGCGGTCTCGCGAGAGGAAGAAGTGTTTCCAAACGTGCCTTTTTTTTACCAGAATTTTTTTATTTTAATTCTTTTAACTATGCTTACCTAACCTAACCCAACCTAACCTAACCTTGCCGGAAATGGTTCGTGGGGCTAACGTGAATGGTTTTTGGGGCTATCGTGAATGGTTTCTGGGGCTATCGTGAATGGTTTTTGTGGCTATCGTGAATGGCTTTTGGGGCTATCGGGAATGTTTTTTGGAGCTATCCGTCAATGGTTTGTGATGACATAATGAACACGAAAGTAGGTATTTTTCGGTTAAGAAGGTTGCAATACTGCATGCCCACTCCAAATCGACAAAATACAAGCACGACGCGTGATGATCCACAGCTGTGCGCGAAATATTCTATGCTCCGCAACGGAAGAAAGGTCCCAAAAGAATTACTCGTAATGTGAAAAATCGAAGTTATTTTCATGTAAAAAGCATAATGGCACCTTCAACTATGTTCCGCAATACACAATTGGTAAGTACTAACCATTTAAAACTGAAAATATCCGATAGAAATGTGTCTCCGATATAACAGACATTTACCATAGTCCTATTCAGAAAGCAAGGCAAAGATATATTTGAGGGTTCAAAATATGGCATTAACCAATTCTTCCAGCTATTTCCACTTATTTACCCGATCCGGCACATTCTGCACTCTTTTCACTTATCAAACGTGAAGGGGTGAGATTGCATTCCTTCTGATGCCGAGTTCATGTAGGGAGAGGCAGTAGTTGAAAGTAACTAAGATATGACATTTATAAAGGAAACAGATGAAGAAGTAACATGTAACTTTCCAGTGAAAGTGTAAAAATACAATGTATATATTTCCTGTTTTTAAGTATCCGTACATAAGAACTTTGTATACTTCTCATTTATTTGGCTTAAGAGTTCCGAAAAGTGTCTTCCATTAAACTCTAAAATATATATATATTAATTAGAAACAAAAAATGTTTCAAAACTAAATATCGTTTGGTTTTTATTTGGTGTTTTAAGTCCACTTTATGCGCAGTAAGGCTAATCGGGACTGGACCTACAGTTTAAAGTGGGATCCGAACCACTTGTGCCTCCACCGGGTATCGAACCCGGGATCCCTTGATTACAAAGCAATGACGGCGCCATGGGGGAGGCCCAAAACTATATATCGTTCTTATCATGTCAGGCAAGATGATAAAAATCTAATATATTGCTACAGTGGTGTCATCTATGGTAGAAACGTTCAACAAAAATTAGGCATTGAGACAGCCTGGAAGGTAGCTACTACAACCTTAGTGGCAATGAAGTTCGACCAGTCACAAATATAGGAGTGCGTTGTGAAAGAAGGAGAACACATGCATATGCTGAACATATTTTATTCAGCAGGCTACATGGAACAAAGGAAAACATAAATTTCCGCTGCAACGCAGCAATGTATGGTGTCCACACAAAATAAAACATTTTCGTCCATCTACACGTGACATTGAAGTTCGACCACTGTTAGAGGGGATCCTGTTTACCATGGTGTGACGCCGCCCCGTCGGCGAATAACTGTGGCAATGCGTCGGGGCATGCTGCGGACGAGTCGTTCAAGGTATTCCACATCGATGCGGTGCCATTCCTCCTGCAGGCAGGCGATAAGAGCAGCCACTGTCGTGGGTCCCCTCTGTTGCACACGTCGCTTAAGAACACGCCACACATTCTCAATGGGCGAGAGGTCGGGACTCGATGGTGGCCATGGCAGAGTTCGCACGTGATGGCGATTCAACCATTCTCTTGTCAGCCGCGCTGTATGAGGCCTGGCATTGTCGTGTTGAAAGATGAGACGCCGCCTGTGGAACAGGTGCCTTCGCACCGTGGGAAGATGCCGCTCCAGTATGCGTGTATAGGCGTGTGCATCACAATGCCCTCACAGACATGTAGTGGGCCAACCCCAGATGCCGTCATTCATCCCCATACCATCACTGACGCAGGTTTCTGTACCCGACGTGCATAACATTTTGCTTCATTCTGTTCCTCCTTCCGACAAATGACTGTTTTACGTATCTTCCCGTACACAACATTGAAAATGGATTCGTCCGTCCACAAAACTCTGTTCCACTGCCGAAATGTCCATCCCCGGTACATTCGTGCCCACCGTAGTCGATTGCCTTTGTTCAACATGGAAAGGAAGTTGTTTACGTTTCGCCTTGTACGCTCGGTAACCGCATCGCTGTAGGTAACGGCGACTGGTTCTGGTTGACACTTCAATGTGAAAGCGTTCTCGAGTCCACAGTCGTAAATCGGCCACAGAAACATGATTGTTGGTCTGGATATAGCGCCTAAATATCCGTAGGTCACGCACGCTCAGCATGCGTTTTCGACCGGGGGCCTTACCTGGCTCTGTAGTACCCGTATTTTGGTGGTGTTTGATGATGCAGTGGACGGTTGACTTGGGTAAGTTCAGTTGGCGCCCTATTTCCCGTTCAATGAGTCCATCCCGTTGCAACTCCACCACTCTTCTCCTCACGGTGTTGTCAATAGGTTTGCCCCTGGCCATGGTGATGATGCACTGCGGCAGGGGGTGCTAGTTCGGCGGCGCAGATCGTATGCACAGTTGTCCGTGGATGCATTACGTCATCGTCGAGAAGCTCGGCACGGAAAAGGCTGGTTCCTTATGCAAATATTGAGATATTTGACAACGAATATCTTCTAAAATATAGTAGCAGGGGAAAAGTTACAACTTTTACTGTTAAGATTCATCCTTTCTAATCAATTTATCACAAAGTTGATTCAAATGTGTAAAATTGTTTTCAAGAAATCGTGTTACGAAGGAACCCCTGTTTTGTTCTCTCCAGGCTTCCAATGTAAGGGAGTTTTAACTTAAGCGCGTTGGATTTCTTTTTGCTCTATGTTTTTAAATAAGATTATTTTGTTCTTGTCAACTGAAATCATGCCTAAATGCTATGGAAAGCTGTGAAAACTATTATCAGAAAACTAACGGAAGAAATCTAAAATATCACAGCCTTTCCAGTCGGTAATTGCGTAAGTAAACGAAAAGACAAGAGTGTTATAAAAAATGCGGGATTGACCATTTTTAACAAAAGACATTGTGCGAGATCTAGAAGCAAAACATTTTAATATTGTTGACTTGTAGGTAAAATATTAGAAGGTGTACTTGAAAACGAAACATTACGGAGACAGGATGTTCTCGTCGGTTGGAATGCAGACCTTACAAATTCCATTACTTGCCTCGTCCGTGGAAAGGTACCAGCCTGACAGACAGATATGAATCGACAGGTATTAGAATTTGTATAGCGAAGCAACCGAACCGATCTGAGAAGATCGGAAGGGAATTTCGAAAACAGTATTGGATTTGGTTTTGGTGTGTGAACATCGAGGAAGAAAGCGCAGTTATGTACCTGGAGAACGGAGGCGTCTCTCCGAACATAGAATGGTCTGAGCCTTGTTACTGAACCTCTCGCTAGTACCTTTTCTTACTTACACCCCGGTAATAAAATAATGAAATAAGGGAAGGAGCGAACAATATAGTATGTAAACGTAAGGGTGTAATAAACGTGACTGCTTCCCGTAAAATATCACTGCACTCCACGCGTTTCTCTTCTGTATTTTCTTTGGCGCCGTCAATAGCTTCAACACGTTGTTTATATATATATATATATACATATATATATATATATATATATATATATATATATATATATATATATATATATATATATATATATATATACAGGTAATGGACAAAATAATATGAACACCTTGGTTTGCAAAGGCATATATACGCCGTCGTGGAAAAGGAACAACACTCAGCAGAGATTTCAACCATCTAGTGGCGATGAAAGCAAACATATCAGTCTATCAGAAGCTGGTGTGAGAGTTGCATGCGAGCAGCCAGCTATCCGTCAAATGCAGGTATGTCCGACCTTTCAGACTTCAAAAGAGGCATGATCATAGGAGCCCGCCTGGCTGGAGCATCTGTGACAAAAACAGCTACACTTGTTGGTGTATCACGGAGCACAGTGTCAACTGTTCTGACAGCCTACAGACAACATGGAAAGACAACGTCTGCAAAGGAGAATAGTGGGTGAAAAACAAAGTTATCCAACAGGGATCGACGTGTGTTGAAGCGAATAGTGACTCGAAAGCACAAGACAACACTGTCCCAGATTACCGCAGAGATGAACAATCACCTCCAGGACCCTGTATCAACGAAAACCATTCAAAGGGAGCTGCATTCTATGAACATTCACGGCAGAGTTGCCATCCCCAAACCGTTGGTGACTCCACGTAATGCAGTGACACGAAGTAGGTGGTGCCAAGAATTGGACACAGCAGCAATGGGAACATGTGATATGGTCAGACATTATTTCAGACCACAGGACGTGTTTATGTGTGGAGAACTCCTGCTGAAGCATTTGATATTGACTGCTTAGTTCCTACCGTGAAACATGGTGGGGGGGGTCTGTGATGGTTTTGGGAGCTATATCTTGGAATGGTGTTGGCCCACTTGTCGTCCTGCGTGGGAGAATCAACGCAGAGAAGTACTGCACCATCCTGGGTGACCACCTCCATCCCATGGTTCAGACTTTGTTTCCCGATGCATGCCCCATCTTCCAAGACGATAACGCCCCTATTCACACTGCTAGGTGCGTTGATGCATGGTTTGGTGAGCACAGTGATGAGGTAGAACATCTCATCTGGTGTCCACAGTCCTCCGATCTTAACATCATTGAGCCTTTGTGGGGTATTTTGGAGGCCAAAGTGCGTAATCGGTTTCCACCTCCAATGAAACTTTCGGAACTTGAGACTGTTTTGTGCGAGGAGTGGCTACGTATTCCAGTTCACACTGTACAGGACCTTTATTTGTCTATCCCACGTAGGATACAAGCTGTCATTCAGGCAAGGGGGGGGCCCAACCCCCTACTAATACAAGTTTTCTGCAATTGCATTGGTGTTCATATTATTTTGTCCATTACCTGTATATACATACATACATATATATATATATATATATATATATATATATATATATATATATATATATATATATATATATATATATATACACACATATATTAGTCACATATTTGTTTTAATTAGTATTCTGCTCGTTCCGCCCCCTGAACGCAGCAGCTAGGGCTCAAAGGGTAGCGCATTTACACTGTAAGAAGGCTCGGAAATGCCAGGCTTCAGAAGTTAACTCATCCAAATTAAATTAAACAGGTATGTTCTCTCTCTAAATTTAAACCATAGTTCACAAATAATTTGATTAAAAGTTTTAAAAGTATCTGTTTTATTTAATAACGTATTAATTGGTGCATTCTTCTCCGGCATTGCTATAGGCAGTGACCACACTACAGGGGGGGGGGGCAGGACAATTTCTCTCTCTCTCTCTTATCTGCCCCCAGCATAACGACAAAAATAAATAAATGAATGAATGCTCTTTTAGCCAAAATGTGCATTTTTGTTTCGTATGTAACGGAATAATAAACATGATTGCCCCGGGAAAATATGATTTACCCCTCCATCTTTTCTATTGCGCCGTCACTAGCTACAACATATTTTGATATCTATTGTTCCCACATATTTATTTTAATTTTAGTATTGTGAATCATATTCCACTGTGTTACCTCACGTAGCCACTCCTCCCCCCCCCAACACACATGTACGATTTCAGTTGTAAATTTTAGACTAAGCTTGTCAAATGTCAACTTATATCTTTGTATTCTTGAGCCATTTAAAAAGAATCATTTCGCCCCTTCTTCTGGACGATGTTTTCCCACTGAAAGCCCCTTTGCAGATCGAGATCCGGTGCTATAGCCTTCCCAAGCCACCGTCTCCTCCAAATACTGTCCTGGCGTCATGAAAGAAAAATATATGTATTTATACGATATATTAATTTGACTTGGCAGTTTCTTTTTTCGAACAGGAATAAGTTTTATATTTTAATAGCTTATAAATTTACACTAGCAATTTTGAGTAAAGGTTTTGCGTAACCCTAAAAGTACATTTAGAGACTGCAAGGTCAACTCTCGATATTTCAGCTATATTAATAATTATTATTAATTAAAATTATAATTTTCAGTACAACGTCTAGTAATAATTATTTGTTACTTCAATAACCTCCTCGCAAATGTTTCTCTCATATTAAAACATAGATGCCATTTTCTGTTTATTTCCTTGTAATGCTGATCTCCGTGGCGAAGTGGTTAGCACAACGCTTTACGATGCCAAGGGCCCCCAGGTTCGAATCCCCGCCCGGGCATGGGTCTACTTTCCTTTCATCAATTTCATCATATCATCACGCATCCTCATCTTTGCGATTAGCCATATGTGACAGATAAGCGAAGTAAAATCAACTAAGTCTATTAATCAATTATTTTTTAAAATACTTTAATTCTTCTTTAACATGCCACGTTTTTGTTAAAATTATATTACGATTTGTAAAATGACGAAATTCTAAAGGAGAACACGAAACTTTCTCTGTAGCGCATCGGTCAGAAAGTTTCAGGAATATGGATTTTCAAAATACATTTTTCACATGTACTTTGCCCCCTTAAAAAGTAACGCGTTTTCAATTATGTTACTAATCATTAAAAGGATGCCTCAATACCATCTTTGAGGATGTCAATTATTATTTTCACCCTCCTAAAAGTAATAATATACTTTCGCTCTCTGAATCTCCCATATAAATGCTAGGGGCCGTCTGCTTCAGCCGAGCTCACTCCCTCTCTGGTGACGTCACGCGTTCGTGCAAGATCGGCAATCTTCGGATGGCTTTACCTAATCTCTCTCTACCTTGGCACTGCGGTTCCTCAGTGCACAGCACGCGCTTATATACGGCGGACTCCCTTATCGTGTCCGTGTCCCGTGTCCGTCATGCTTCCGTCGAATGCGCCACTATCTGGAATTTGCCGTATGGGTCTGGTGCCTGGTCGAAGTTCAATGTCACGCGTATAGTTCCCCGTTTTCGTTCTTTACGTGACCTTGGGTGCAACATGCTGGGATCACGATTCTTGCCTGCTCACACGCCTCCTCTTACACACATGCGTCACTTCTGCGGGTCACCCATTCCACCGCCTATGCCTCTGTGCATTGAATCCTTTCTGGTCGAACTTCATTGTCACCAAGGTTGTACAAAGGTAAAAATTTTGACGTACAGCCATGAGTATATATTGTTCACTTAAAGGGGGGATTAACTTTTGGTATGGTTGGGGTTGCTTTATTTGATAAGTGAAAATCCGCGACAGTGTTGAAGCTTGCGGGGGTGGGGGGGGGGGGTGCTGGACCCGACAAAGTTGTGCGTATGTACATATCCATTATCATATTCTTTACACTTTAAAAAAAAACAAACAAATCCACCAAGAAGTATATAATTAATCTTGCAATTCCTTTTCGGTGCCATAATGAACTAAGCTGCTATCTCACAATGTCGAAACTTTATTTGACAACTGCGGGATGAAAAATGCAGGCATCGAAGCACTGGCTGTTTACAGGAAGCAGGTTGCAATACAATAGAAGAGATTTGCAACTGAGACTCAGTGCTGCTAGCAGACGGTGGCGCTATCGTCAAGTGAAATATCTTGGCTGCATCTTCATCTAACTCGTTAACTCTTGTATTATCGAGAGGGAGCGGTTCAATGTACAGTTATATTGTTTAGTAAAATTTAGCATTTTAATAAACTAACAAAAACAGCCAACACTCGGAAACCACAGACAAAAAACTCACTTTGCAAAGTCACAGAGTATCTTCGCATGGCCAAACTTTGCTCTGATTGGCTGTTCCACAGAATCCAGTCAACGAAAGACAGAAGTATGCTTGGCAACGTTGCTTCGGGAGAGCGATGCTATCCTCTCAGTTATCCGCGCCAGAAATAGCCATCAAGGTCAACCGCCAGTTGGAGTTGCGATCAGTATAGTTACTATCAAACAATTGCGTGCTAACAATCGATACATCTTAAATGATGCGATACTTCCAAAATCAATCGAATGTTGACTATAAAATGATGTGGGCTAAGTTTTGAAGTGATTCAATATTTATTTTCTCGAGCGGTCTGTCCGTTTGCATATTGTAGCTAATAATGGAATGCATCTATTTATGATTATGTATGAAATATGAAAAGTGTTCGGTGGACAGAAATACCTTCGAAATACTAACGCAACGTAACATTAACGATCTTCATCTGTTTATGCGTGTAGCAGTCAAACAATGGCAAGTCAACTCACATTTGCTATAACTTAAAAAGGTTCAATATATTACCCCTAGATGGCAGCAGCGTGCTATTTTGGACATTTCCACCAGTTTTAAAACAAAGTCTCTAATCCAGCTAGCTTACCACAGGATGATAAACTCTAGACAGTTGTTGTTTGAAGTACAGTACGCGCACGTGTAGCCATCCATATTTTAAAATTACATAAAGCTATAGACTTGTAATTTGGTGTAAAAATAGAAATATAAAATATTGACTTTTATTCTACAATTTATTTTCTCATTCGTTCTTAAATTTGTCAACAACATTAGATATTTGTTTATTGGTCATGAACTACTATAGATATATATGTAAAAAGTAAAGTGCTCCCCTGTGCTTTGCACCACGCCATGAAGGCGTATAGGAGGTATGGAGTTAGGGCCCCACACTCTCTTGATCACGGCCGAAAGTGCGGGTGATGTGATCAGATATTCGTATACAAAAAGGGTAGAAATAGTTTAATTTGCAGAACATCTTATATTTTTATTGATCTATGTGTACTGAGTCTTTTCTGTACAAGAATTACCGCCAGAATATCGTAGGGGAAGATGCAGACGAGACTCAATCTTCAGACGTGTTTCTTCAGCTGGAAATCCTTGCACTGAAGATATTTACTCTCCAGGAACTCCTCAAGAACAGTCTTCTCGTGCACCAACCAAGGCACCGCCAAACAAGCCTCCTCCGACGTGTAAATGGTCTTCACGTCTGTCTCAGAGTCGTCGGGATCTGCGCCGTGAAACATTCTCTTCACTCTCTCGCAAGCTGACGAGGTACAATTGGACAAGAACTCCCACGTGACCGCCGCCATATAGGCTGCAGTCTCGAGGACGTGACTCAAGCACATGCTGAAGGCACCTGAATCCTTGTTATGTGAAGGTCACCTTCCTGACCATGGCCTCAAAGATGGGAGCTTGAACCATTTTTTTGAACGAGTAGAGATGGGTTTTGTTTCAGGCGTAATCTGTAAAGATTTGCTAGCGAACTGTCATATCCTGGCTGTTCTTGTATCTGTTGGAGTTAGATCCAGCCAAAGTTAGCTTCACATCCTCGATCTGTACTGGTTTTCAGGTATCAAGACCTGTCAACCGTTTTCAAGCTCCAAAATGGCTGCATTGTTTCCATGACAACAATGCCTACGCTTGAGGACAACAATTAGAATTATAAATATAATTATAATAATTAACAAGTTGTCACTTTGTGACTCAGCTCAGTCCAACAGACGTACACATTTGGTCCACAGTGCCGTACCCACAAATTGGTACATCAGGGCCGCATACAGAACAGCAGGGTACAAGCCAAAAATAATATTTCCTGGCATATGTGGAATTGCTCATAGCTTCTTCAAGAGTTATTGAACTTCACAAACACTTCAGGAGGTAAACGTTAAAAAAAAATCAACATATACAATCAGCGGCAATAAATATGAAACACTGTCTTTTCTGCAATGCGATATGCCCCTGCCCTGCAATTAGGTTGCAAGTGAGTGACTAAGCCAGAAGAAATCAATCGATACAAACCTTTACTTCCGCATGCAAAACGACCTTAGTAATTTGACTTTCTTACTTCTAATACGCATTTTACATATTGCTATTACGAATATAATAAATGTAATATCGGCACAAAATGTTCTCACCCGCCTACATCTGACCACTTACGTTTTTAGGGAACTTACCAGCACAGCTGAAAAAGTACCCTTATGCACTGATCGTATTGTATAATACTAGGTCGAGCTGCAAGGTTGACATTGGCGTTTGTTGTTATAGCTCTTTCTGGTCTCACGCCGGGCGGCCTACATGCTGACAAGGGAAGTGGGGAACAGGGAGTACGTTTTCAATCCATTTTCTTTCAGGGAAATAAAAACATCCCTGGCAGGGGTAAAAATAATGCCGGAATAAAATGTTTTATTTGGGGTATAAATCCCAGTCATCCCTCCCCTTTTTTATTCGCAGACTGGTTTCAGGATATATTAGGCGCATCCAGAAAGTAAGTTTCCCACTCGCCCACAGGTGGCAGGTCATGCGTATTGAAACCGGTTTTTGGTCATGCGTGAGAGGCACATGCACTGGCTAGTGAAGGGTCTCACTTATCGCACAATACTTTAGCAACCTTGTGTACTGACGTCAAGGGAGAAGGCTCTTTAATTTTAGGATACATGCCTACATTATTAGGTTAGGCTAGCTAGGTTTAGTTCTCTTAGCCTAAATAATATTTTTTAATTGTATTTATGCTAGTGGAACCTAACCTAACAGTAGGGTAAATGCTTCGTTTTAGGCCACCCCCGAAATTTTAGTTTACTTTTATTGTGTATACCTATACAGTAATATACTCAAAATCGAACTTTGACTGTTACAAAAGTGACACAATACAAGCGCAAAAAAAAAAGTCAAAGCTCAAATTCCAATTTTCATAGTGCAAAATTGCTAATTTTCGAAAATCCCTCTATAACTTTTGTTAAAAATTTTATTTTTCAATAATTAAAGCGAAGTGCTAAGTTAAAAATAAGTGCTAAGTTACTTCCGGTCTACTTCCGGTCTACTTCCGGTTTACTTCCGGTTTACTTCCGGTCCACATCCGGTTTACTTCCGGTCCACTTCCGGTCTACTTCCGGTCCACATCCGGTCCACTTCCGGTTTACTTGACAGACACCTGTGGGTTACTGTGGTGTTTTCTGATTGGCTTACTGTTTCAGATGCGGTTCGCGCTTAGGGTACTTAAAGGTTTTTTGTATTACAAATTAGTTAATTGATAAAAGATATGCTTTCTATTAAAAATGTAATTACTTATAAACATGAGATGTGTGATATTCTCGAAAAATGTAACCTCTCTTTTCTCTCTTCAAGAAGTCGAATCCTATTAAAACAAACAAAAAAACATTAACACGGACGACAAACATGCATCACATGAAATAACAAACAACTTATTTTGTTTAGTTAAAAAATTCTAAATTTAATATCTAATGAAAACACATGATAACAACTTATTTGAACTAGTTTTCAAATTCAAATATTTAGGAGTAATATTAACAAATGAAAATTATATTAAAGAGGAAATAAAATAAAAAGTAGACTTAATTCAGGAAATGCATGTTATTTCTCTCTAAGAAATTAAAAGTTAAAATATATAAAATAGTAATTCTGCTTGTAGTATTAGTGGAGAAGGTTACATAATTTATATTTATGTCCAGATATTATTAGAACAATTAAATAAAAAAGACTTAGGTGGACATGCTATGTGGTACAAAGCTCGAATGGGAGAGGAAAGAGGTGTTTACAGGATTTTTGTTGGGAGACCTGATGGTAAGAGGCCTAGACGAAGATAGAAGGACAATATTGTAACGCACCCTGAGGTTCGATCTTGCACACACACGCCCTCACGGCACAACGTTGCAGTTGCGGTAAAAATCAGAACAGTACTTGACTGCAACGTACCGGGTTCGACGTTGTGACGGGGAACATTATTCAGTTTTGCCCATGATGTTAGCTCTTTTCTAGCCGGAGATATGAGGTTCTTATACACTCAGGGTTCGGGTATATATATATATAATGAAAGTTAGCGTCGACGTAAACAGTTTATTGAACTGGAGTGAAATTGGATATCCGCACAAAACAGTCACAATATCTCCTGATAAGATTTCACTGTACTTTTGTCGTTCTTGAAGTCCAGGTTCGAATCTCCTCTGCAGAAGTCTTGGAGAGGGAGGACAGGGACCATTCAATTTTTCTCCAGTGGGGAATAAAGAAACTTATTTTTCTTTTATGGCATTGGGACGCCTTTGTGCTGACTTGGGGAGAATAGGGCATTAATTAACCGACTCAAGGAACATTTAAATCTGCTATCCTAGTAAAGAGTAATATCAACAAAGCAACGGAAATTTACTATGAGCTTACAAAGGATAATGCTTAGTTAAACTTTATTTACTTTAATTAATTACTTGAATAATGCTAAGCTGTAGGCAGTAATAAAACACTGCTCGTTTTTCCCTTAATGAAAAATTAACTAACGATGAACATCACCCTTCGTATAATCTACCTGGTAGGCCAAGAAATATTGCTATTACTCGTATAATCTACCACAGTAGGCCAAAAGATGACGTCATTTCTGCATCGACTGTTGTGAAATGTATAATCTACTAGTAGGCCAAAGAATACGGATACCCTTCGTATAATCTACTAGTAGGCCGTCTCCCAACAGTAAATATGTCCACGAGCTAAACCGTAACCCTATACAATGCGTATAATCTACCTGTAGGCCGCACAAGGAGTACGTTTCTGTTCTACAGGCAGGCCACACTGTAGGAGGTTGAGCTTGAAACAATGCGTATATTCTACCCGGTAGGCCGAGAAATATTGCTACCTCTCGTATATTCTACCAGAGTAGGCCACACTGTAAGAAGCCCTCTTGTATCCCTAAGCACCCGTGTGCTTGCAATGCTGGACTATTTGCGGGAGCAGAGCTCGACCATGAGTCGTTGAAGAGTCAACACAGAACTGCACTGACGGGGCAGAATCGCTGCTTATATACAATTCCGAGCGCAGCGTCAGCGCCTCTAGTGGATTCTCGTGAACTACGAGAGCGCTGCTTAACATGGACTGCCATCTATATTGGTGAATAATGAACTAGTTGAAACAATAACGCTCCCTAGTGAGATATGGTAGAACTACGTTCTCTACCAAGCATAGCAGTGAAACCCTATGCAGAAGCGATAACACAATAGATAAGATTATACAATGCTATTCAACAATGACAATAAAAAGAACAAATGCGTAACTTGTGGCGATCTCGCAGGATCGTTACAATTGCCCCTCTCTTGGGGAAAAATTTTGAGAGTTCGACTAAATTTTAAATTTACAAGAGAATCTTGAAAAATTTTTCATACAAAAAAAAATTTGACAACTAAATAACACATTGATAATAGTGCTTTACATAAACTATAACACTAATTCTGGCAATATGGTTCCATATTAATCACAACAGCATACTGAGTTTTTCATAACTCTTAACAGCCGTTTATAGTTAATCAACCAATATTCTTTAAATATTCACTGTCCACTAAGTAATTTTTGGCAGATACTAATCACAAGTTCCACTATATATAACAAGTTATGACAAGATCCATTATATATTATAAGTTCACTAAATATGAAATGTTCTATGAAAGTTGCGAATATTCTGTTTCATTCTTTCTTTCTTTTAAACAAACATCCGAGAATCCCAGTGTAGCTTTAGTTTCCATTCTTATTTCTGAAAAGCTCTAGAAGCCTTATCAAGAAGCAGCAAAAATGGCTAGATATATGCACTGCTTAGTTAAAATAGGCACTCCTATAAGTGCGTTCAGCTATCGTTAAGACAATATTATTCCAGCTCTCTGAGACATGTTTCTCATTACAGTTGGACTTGGGTTGAGGGCATGGGCGCAATAACTAAAAATAAGCACAATAAAGTTCCCTGCGAGTCTTCTCTCTTCCGTGGGAGTCTTTCCTCTCGACCACTATTTAGCTATGACTCTGGAAACTACCTTTAATCTGGGCCTCTTTCTAGCTCCATTCCTTCCATTAATTAATAACTTCAAGTAGGCATCCTTAACACATGCTTCAATTCAACCTTTCATTTATCATTCATCTTCTTCTTCTTCAACTGTATATGTCTACATTTCTTCATTTTACTGGAGTCATACCTCCTTTCATTATGCTGAACAGCTGGTGTTCTTCCCACTTTTTAGTATATACGAAGTGCTTCATTTATTTAATTATTTAGCTCCACAATTGTATGAGTCCTCCAGACACAATCAGGACTACCATCACTAGACTGGAATGAGAAAATTTACTTTGTTTGTTTGTCTTTTAATTACTTCTTTTTTTTTCGGCCCTTGTAAACTTCACAAGAAAGCATGGCATCTCTACATATCCTAACCGAAGAATGCCAGTCATGTCTCTTCCATCTGCTTCGGTGGAATAGATGCTTCGTCCTTTTCCTCTGTAAAGCCTTCTTCTTCTTCTTCTTCCTCTGCAAGAGATGGCTAGAGTAGAAGAGTCTCTTTATCCTCCTTTTCTTCTTTCGTTTCCAATATTCTTTGTTACAAGGAAACATCTCGGGTAGGTGGAAAGTCACACTTGGTTGCAAGGGCATTACAGGGTGCATTTTTGGCCTCATCTTCGTTACATGATGCGTTTCTGGCTGCATTTTTGGTTCCATCTTCCTTTCTTCATCGAGAGGCAACGGCTCGAGAGTATCATGGAGTGGTTCTGAAGCAACAACTATGCTGGAAATTAAAGTTTCCGGTTCTGGAGGAGACTGAAGAGAACATTCCTTATCATTTAACTCTTCTACTTCTTCAACTCTGGATTCCCCCATTAAAGCATTAGTCAACTTTGCTAATTCTTCCTTCTCCTGTTCTTTCTCTTCTTCATATTGCAGCAATAGATCATTGTATTCTTTGTTGTAGCTCTCCAGTTTCTGTAGACTTTCTTCATATTCCCTTGTTTTACTTTCTACACTTTCCCTTCTCTGAAGGATAAATTTATCGCTGTACTCTTTTTCAATTGCTTCTCTAACATCTGTTTCTGCACGGAGGACGGCTTCTTGTTTAATTTTTATTATATCTTCTCTACTCTTCATTCGTCTTTTAACAGATTCTAAATTGTACTTACGACGGTCTTCTCCGAAGCGAATTCTTGATTTCAACCAGGATATTTCACCCTTCAATATTATTTTATTTTGTCTTTCTTCTTCCGCTTTCTTTTCATCTTCCTCTTTCTTGAGTCTATCTTCCCTATTTTTCATCAACCATTCCAATAACCCATGGTCTGATGGAGGATTGGTCAGCGGACTTGGTTCTTGTATTGCGGTCTCCGCTACCTGGGGCAGCGAAGCAGATTCACACGTCTGGCATTTAACTCCTACGGCAGGGAAGGTAGCCACATCCTTTCCATCGCAGCTCCTGTGAATTTTGCGCTGGCACTGGCAGCACTGGAAATGTGCTGCCTCTTCTCCCAGTTCTTCACAGCAACCAAATCCAGACTCTGAATCCATGGTCTTCCTCCCTCTACTTCTCAGGTTCATACCAGTAAATTCTTGATCCATGTTTAATACAGTCCACACTTTCACTTTCACTGGACAGTCCTTTTAAGGCACGGTTCGGTTGGTTTCACTTAATTGCACAGTTCTGTCTGGCCATAAACAGTAAGTTTCACCAATAACTGATCGGGCACAGACTCACTCTTCGGGCAATGACACTAAGTTTCACCATTCTGTGAACATCAGGTACGGACACCAAGTTCCACATGTTCTAAGTCTTTCGTACACAACGAGCGCCAACAATCTTCGGGCCCCACGTTATGGACGCCAAATAACTGTAACGCCCCCTGAGGTTCGATCTTGCACACACACGCCCTCACGGCACAACGTTGCAGTTGCGGTAAAAATCAGAACAGTACTTGACTGCAACGTACCGGGTTCGACGTTGTGACGGGGAAAATTATTCAGTTTTGCCCATGATGTTAGCTCTTTTCTAGCCGGAGATATGAGGTTCTTATACACTCAGGGTTCGGGTATATATATATATAATGAAAGTTAGCGTCGACGTAAACAGTTTATTGAACTGGAGTGAAATTGGATATCCGCACAAAACAGTCACAATATCTCCTGATAAGATTTCACTGTACTTTTGTCGTTCTTGAAGTCCAGGTTCGAATCTCCTCTGCAGAAGTCTTGGAGAGGGAGGACAGGGACCATTCAATTTTTCTCCAGTGGGGAATAAAGAAACTTATTTTTCTTTTATGGCATTGGGACGCCTTTGTGCTGACTTGGGGAGAATAGGGCATTAATTAACCGACTCAAGGAACATTTAAATCTGCTATCCTAGTAAAGAGTAATATCAACAAAGCAACGGAAATTTACTATGAGCTTACAAAGGATAATGCTTAGTTAAACTTTATTTACTTTAATTAATTACTTGAATAATGCTAAGCTGTAGGCAGTAATAAAACACTGCTCGTTTTTCCCTTAATGAAAAATTAACTAACGATGAACATCACCCTTCGTATAATCTACCTGGTAGGCCAAGAAATATTGCTATTACTCGTATAATCTACCACAGTAGGCCAAAAGATGACGTCATTTCTGCATCGACTGTTGTGAAATGTATAATCTACTAGTAGGCCAAAGAATACGGATACCCTTCGTATAATCTACTAGTAGGCCGTCTCCCAACAGTAAATATGTCCACGAGCTAAACCGTAACCCTATACAATGCGTATAATCTACCTGTAGGCCGCACAAGGAGTACGTTTCTGTTCTACAGGCAGGCCACACTGTAGGAGGTTGAGCTTGAAACAATGCGTATATTCTACCCGGTAGGCCGAGAAATATTGCTACCTCTCGTATATTCTACCAGAGTAGGCCACACTGTAAGAAGCCCTCTTGTATCCCTAAGCACCCGTGTGCTTGCAATGCTGGACTATTTGCGGGAGCAGAGCTCGACCATGAGTCGTTGAAGAGTCAACACAGAACTGCACTGACGGGGCAGAATCGCTGCTTATATACAATTCCGAGCGCAGCGTCAGCGCCTCTAGTGGATTCTCGTGAACTACGAGAGCGCTGCTTAACATGGACTGCCATCTATATTGGTGAATAATGAACTAGTTGAAACAATAACGCTCCCTAGTGAGATATGGTAGAACTACGTTCTCTACCAAGCATAGCAGTGAAACCCTATGCAGAAGCGATAACACAATAGATAAGATTATACAATGCTATTCAACAATGACAATAAAAAGAACAAATGCGTAACTTGTGGCGATCTCGCAGGATCGTTACAATATTGAGATAGATCTAAAGGAAATTGCTAGGGATAGTTATGAATGCTTGTTTAGAAGTAACAAAAAAGAGATTACTTGAAAAGTAAAATTAATGCAATTGAAATAAAAGTATCAGAGGTGCAAATAAATTTAGAAAGGGGTGGCAACCTAAAATAAACTTGATGAAAAATGGCTGATTATTTTAAATAGATGGAAGAATTGCTTTAATGATTTTTTAAATGTTCATGTAGGAGATAAATCAGAAATAAATGAAGCAGAACTTATAGTCCCAGAAACTAACTTGATTGAATTTAAAAATGCTAAAAAGATAAATTATTTGAATTTGGAATACCTAAGAATCTTGTTAATATGTCTGACAAATGTACAATTTATGAAATGTTATAAAACAAAGATGCATCATATTTATTGCTTTTTAATTTTGCTTTAGAATATGCTGTTAGGAAGGTAAAAAACTAAGGAAGTAATGTGACTTAACTGTTTAGCATATGCAGATGATGTAAATACAATTAAGAATAATGCTAAAATATTTTTTAAAGCAAGTAAGAAAGTTAGTAAAGAGAAACGTACAGGTCGAAACTAACTTGTTTAATCTAGTTTTTAAATTTAAGTAGTACTAACAAATGAAAAGTAGGACTAATTCGGAAAATGCATGTTATTTTTCTCTTTATAAATTTTTGTCTTCTTGTTTAATATCTAAGATACTAAATGTTAAAATATACAATAACAGTAATTGTGCTTGTGGATGCGAAAACTTGACCCCTTGAAGATAAATTGAGGTGTATTTGAAAATAAGATTCTTAGGAAAATATTTTAGCCTAAAAAGGATGAAGAAACAAGTGAATAGTGAAGTTTACATAATTTAGAAGTATATAATTTATGTTAGTTTCCAAGCATTATTAGATTGATGATTAAATCACAAATACTTAGGTGGGTACGAATGAGAAAGGAATAAATGAGATTTTACAGGAATCTTGTTGGGAAACCTGATGGTAAAGGACAAAACGAAGACGGAGATGGACCTAAAAGAAATCTGTAAAGATTGGAATAGAATATATATAAATTTTGCTCAGGATAAGTACAAATTGAACTGTAACCACGAATTTTCAGAATCAAGAGTGCTAGAGAATTAATTAATTAATTAATATTTAATGTAATAAAGGTAGTAATATAGTATTCTTATTGAGAAGAGAATTTCTACAAAACTTATTTTCCTCGTATGTTTACTAATAGCAGTTACATTTGACATGTTTGACTAATCGTGAAGATGAGTATCACAGTACGTTTTATCGTTCTTATATAAACGTTGAAACGTTTAAGAACGTATAAGAACGTTTACCGAAACGTTTTAACGTTTAATATTTTAAATATTTAAAATATTAAACGTTAAAACGTTTCGGTAAACGTTCTTATACGTTCTTAAACGTTTCAACGTTTATATAAGAACGATAAAACGTACTGTGATACTCATCTTCACGATTAGTCAAACATGTCAAATGTAACTGCTATTAGTAAACATACGAGGAAAATAAGTTTTGTAGAAATTCTCTTCTCAATAAGAATACTATATTACTACCTTTATTACATTAAATATTAATTAATTAATTAATTCTCTAGCACTCTTGATTCTGAAAATTCGTGGTTACAGTTCAATTTGTACTTATCCTGAGCAAAATTTATATATATTCTATTCCAATCTTTACAGATTTCTTTTAGGTCCATCTCCGTCTTCGTTTTGTCCTTTACCATCAGGTTTCCCAACAAGATTCCTGTAAAATCTCATTTATTCCTTTCTCATTCGTACCCACCTAAGTATTTGTGATTTAATCATCAATCTAATAATGCTTGGAAACTAACATAAATTATATACTTCTAAATTATGTAAACTTCACTATTCACTTGTTTCTTCATCCTTTTTAGGCTAAAATATTTTCCTAAGAATCTTATTTTCAAATACACCTCAATTTATCTTCAAGGGGTCAAGTTTTCGCATCCACAAGCACAATTACTGTTATTGTATATTTTAACATTTAGTATCTTAGATATTAAACAAGAAGACAAAAATTTATAAAGAGAAAAATAACATGCATTTTCCGAATTAGTCCTACTTTTCATTTGTTAGTACTACTTAAATTTAAAAACTAGATTAAACAAGTTAGTTTCGACCTGTACGTTTCTCTTTACTAACTTTCTTACTTGCTTTAAAAAATATTTTAGCATTATTCTTAATTGTATTTACATCATCTGCATATGCTAAACAGTTAAGTCACATTACTTCCTTAGTTTTTTACCTTCCTAACAGCATATTCTAAAGCAAAATTAAAAAGCAATAAATATGATGCATCTTTGTTTTATAACATTTCATAAATTGTACATTTGTCAGACATATTAACAAGATTCTTAGGTATTCCAAATTCAAATAATTTATCTTTTTAGCATTTTTAAATTCAATCAAGTTAGTTTCTGGGACTATAAGTTCTGCTTCATTTATTTCTGATTTATCTCCTACATGAACATTTAAAAAATCATTAAAGCAATTCTTCCATCTATTTAAAATAATCAGCCATTTTTCATCAAGTTTATTTTAGGTTGCCACCCCTTTCTAAATTTATTTGCACCTCTGATACTTTTATTTCAATTGCATTAATTTTACTTTTCAAGTAATCTCTTTTTTGTTACTTCTAAACAAGCATTCATAACTATCCCTAGCAATTTCCTTTAGATCTATCTCAATATTGTAACGATCCTGCGAGATCGCCACAAGTTACGCATTTGTTCTTTTTATTGTCATTGTTGAATAGCATTGTATAATCTTATCTATTGTGTTATCGCTTCTGCATAGGGTTTCACTGCTATGCTTGGTAGAGAACGTAGTTCTACCATATCTCACTAGGGAGCGTTATTGTTTCAACTAGTTCATTATTCACCAATATAGATGGCAGTCCATGTTAAGCAGCGCTCTCGTAGTTCACGAGAATCCACTAGAGGCGCTGACGCTGCGCTCGGAATTGTATATAAGCAGCGATTCTGCCCCGTCAGTGCAGTTCTGTGTTGACTCTTCAACGACTCATGGTCGAGCTCTGCTCCCGCAAATAGTCCAGCATTGCAAGCACACGGGTGCTTAGGGATACAAGAGGGCTTCTTACAGTGTGGCCTACTCTGGTAGAATATACGAGAGGTAGCAATATTTCTCGGCCTACCGGGTAGAATATACGCATTGTTTCAAGCTCAACCTCCTACAGTGTGGCCTGCCTGTAGAACAGAAACGTACTCCTTGTGCGGCCTACAGGTAGATTATACGCATTGTATAGGGTTACGGTTTAGCTCGTGGACATATTTACTGTTGGGAGACGGCCTACTAGTAGATTATACGAAGGGTATCCGTATTCTTTGGCCTACTAGTAGATTATACATTTCACAACAGTCGATGCAGAAATGACGTCATCTTTTGGCCTACTGTGGTAGATTATACGAGTAATAGCAATATTTCTTGGCCTACCAGGTAGATTATACGAAGGGTGATGTTCATCGTTAGTTAATTTTTCATTAAGGGAAAAACGAGCAGTGTTTTATTACTGCCTACAGCTTAGCATTATTCAAGTAATTAATTAAAGTAAATAAAGTTTAACTAAGCATTATCCTTTGTAAGCTCATAGTAAATTTCCGTTGCTTTGTTGATATTACTCTTTACTAGGATAGCAGATTTAAATGTTCCTTGAGTCGGTTAATTAATGCCCTATTCTCCCCAAGTCAGCACAAAGGCGTCCAATGCCATAAAAGAAAAATAAGTTTCTTTATTCCCCACTGGAGAAAAATTGAATGGTCCCTGTCCTCCCTCTCCAAGACTTCTGCAGAGGAGATTCGAACCTGGACTTCAAGAACGACAAAAGTACAGTGAAATCTTATCAGGAGATATTGTGACTGTTTTGTGCGGATATCCAATTTCACTCCAGTTCAATAAACTGTTTACGTCGACGCTAACTTTCATTATATATATATATACCCGAACCCTGAGTGTATAAGAACCTCATATCTCCGGCTAGAAAAGAGCTAACATCATGGGCAAAACTGAATAATTTTCCCCGTCACAACGTCGAACCCGGTACGTTGCAGTCAAGTACTGTTCTGATTTTTACCGCAACTGCAACGTTGTGCCGTGAGGGCGTGTGTGTGCAAGATCGAACCTCAGGGGGCGTTACAGTTATTTGGCGTCCATAACGTGGGGCCCGAAGATT
>NW_028143792.1:0-10000 GCF_977018435.1 Lepisma saccharinum
TGTTTGTATTTAGCAAAACAGAGAAATTTGAAGAAAATGGTGCTGGAGCATTTACGATTCGAACCTAAGACTTTTGATTTTGATGTGCGCCAAGATTTTTTTTTATTTTATGCTATTTTTTCTACCACTTTTGGCTAAACGCGACGATGAGTGACGATGTGATGAAGGGATACTTACAAATAACATTTTGACCTAATTCGGGATTCGAACAAGGACTTCTTTGGCGCGCCAACATTCTTAAAATGTAACTTTTGTAATTTAATGCAGCTTTTTCTACCGTTAATGTGAGTGAAGTATAGGTTTTGTTTAAAACTGTTGGTCCACTGCTTTTCCTACCCCCCCAAAAAAAAAGTAAAATGGGTGGATAAGTTATTGTTAGAGAAAATGTTTGTCATATGAACTTGAATGTCCACAAGTGGATAGTGTGAAGCGTTCTTTCACGCTGTTGAAAAATGCTGTGGTATTATGGAAAGTAAAAATGTGATAAGTATAGAGAACATGCCAAATGTGAAAATGTAAACGCTCATGCAATTAAATGTTTGGAAATTATACTGTTTTTTATTGTAATGATTACAAGAAATAAAATATGTTTAAAGTTTATGAATGTTTAGTTACAATTTTGAAGTACATAATTGGTGCATATATAAATTATTTACAATGAAATGAATGGTGATGTATATAAATGTATGCAATATGTAATAAGATAGAAGGCATGGTGGTTCAGATTTCACTTTCAAACTGTAGGTCCTATCCTGATTAGTCACTTTGTGAATGAAATGGATGTAAAACATACTGAAACTATTAACTCAGAGTGGTTGGAATTCGACTTTAAATTAATTAACTTAATGAACTAATGATGTAATGGTAACCTATTTTATTGTCTTGTATTTAACTGTTCTGAGTTTGACACCTAATGAAAATATCTATTCTATGTCCATCTCAAATTTACCAGCAGTAATGTTGTCACCTTGTAATAAAAATGCCTGGCTGAATACCCGGTGGGAACACATATTGTCCGGACCCACAAGGTCTTTGGAGATGTGTGGAAGAAAGTTCTCGGAATTGTAAGATTTGGGCGTAAAGTCTTGAAAGTTCACAACAGTCAAACTTGATAAATGTGTGTAAATTAAGAAGAGAGATTCCATAAATAATAGAAGTGGTTAACACATTTAATCTACGTGAATATGGAAAAGGTAAAATAATTGAGAGAATTTTTTTTTTCGCAAGTTGTAGTTGTAATGTTGTTAACATGCAATCATGCAAATAATATACTTATAATACCGGTTAACGCAAATGTTCAAGGTTCCAAGAATGGAAACATGGTGGAGACACCAGTCTACGGTCGAACCAGGGACTTTTGAAGACAAATTTAAAAGGTTCAAAGGTTGCTGGTTAGATACCCGATGTAGGTACCATCACTCCAATTCACATTGTTGTAATGAGAGAAAAGTGGCAGGAATGCGACAGTAAAGAAATTAAGATAGTCAAGCAGTGACATTATGATCAAGGGGTCCCAGAATCGATACCCGATGACGATACACCAATTTCAAAGTTGCATCTTATACCTTGATATTTTAACAGAGCTGTGTTCGAGTTCTTGTGATAAATACGTCCAACAGAAGTGTTATTTTATCGCGTTTTCTGCAAATGAACCGATTCGTACAACGGAACTAACATTTTCTGATTTTGCATATTAAGACAAAACCGGTGTCAAGCGGAATAATAGCATGCAGGGAGAAAAGAGAGATGAAGATAAAGAGAGGGAGAAGAAATAGAAATAATAACTATTTTTCTTTTGTTTTTTTCCATGTGCGGCTGTGAAAAGGGAAAGAATGAAACAGAGAAAGAGTCAAAGAGATAGAGGAACAAAGCAGAAAATAAAAAGATATACAAATTCCCTCCTTTTGTTCTTCTTTCTTTTTTTTTATCGTAACTCGAAAGGAGAGAAAAATAAATAAAAACAAACCGAAAGAAACATGAGAGAAAAAAACACTTCCTCCCTTTTGTCTCTCAGAGTATATCCTTCACTGTTGTTTTCTCTCTCTTTAGATTCACACAGAGCTGCAACAAAGCAATAAAACACAACACCAATCATTTGTCGAGCAAATAACTGAACAGTAAACTGACTCTCGAAGACAAATTTGAAAAGGTCAAAGTGTCCCTGGTTCGAGACTCGATGGAGCATTCGCCTACGAACATCTCAAATTCACCTCATATACCTATTTCATATTTTGATAAGAAAAACCGTTGCAACAATTTGTGGGTGGTTTTTTAAGTGTGGTAGGGGAAAAATGTTGTGAATGGGAGAGAGTAAAGGAGTGGTGAGGGTTGGAATTGAACATTGAACAAACGTTTTACAAGGTTGAGAATTAAATAGTATCCAAGAATGTTCCAGGGTGTATTAGAATTTTGGACATCTCTTAGATTATACCCTTCACTGCACTGTTGTTTTTTTTCCCAATACATTCACACAGATCTGATATAAAGCAATTAAACACAACACAACACAAAACCTTTGACTAGCAGAAAACTGAACAGTAAACTGACTCTTGACGACAAGTTGAAAAGATTAAAGGGGGTTTCTGGTTCGATACTCGATGACATTCGTCTACGGACATCTTATATTCCTTTTATATGCTTTTTCTTGTATCTTGATAACAAAAACCGCTGGAACAATCTGAAGGATTTAATGGTGATAAGGGAAAACAGTTGGGAGTGAAGGGAAGTAAAAAATGGGCGTGTGTTGGATTTGATCAGAGAACAAACTTTTTACAACATTGAGTATGAATTATTATCCGAAAATGTTCTAGGACGTATTATTTTTTTTGGAAATTGAACAGTTTCTACACGTCATGCGATATATTACTACAAATGGGATGATTTGTAATTGAAAAATGTGTCAGTCAAGACGGATTTGTTATCACCTAAGTAATATTTGGTGCAAAATTGAGTATTGACATGCCAAACTGGGAAAGAAATTGCAAAAGGGCGCATATGAAGTTTTAGATAAGGTATATTTTGTGATGTCATGTGATCTATGTTTTACCACTTTTTGATAATGGTGAAGGTAAAGGAATAGTGGTAAAGATTGATTGAGTTGGTGTTTAAGTCCACTTTATGCACAGTAAGGCCAATCGAGACTGGACCTACCGTTTAAAGTGGGATCCGAACCACTATGTGCTTCACCGGATATCGAACCCTGGAGACAGAGAGAGAAAGAGGAAATGAGAAAGAGAGAACACAAACACACACACACACACACACAGAGAGAGAGAGAGAGAGAGAGAGAGAGAGAGAGAGAGAGAGAGAGAGAGAGTTTTGAGAGGCATAAGATACAAACTATAAGCTCTCTCTCTCTCTCTCTCTCTCTCTCTCTCTCTCTCTGTGTGTGTGTGTGTGTGTGTGTGTTTGTGTTCTCTCTTTCTCATTTCCTCTTTCTCTCTCTGTCTCCAGGGTTCGATACCCGGTGGAAGCACATAGTGGTTCGGATCCCACTTTAAACGGTAGGTCCAGTCTCGATTGGCCTTACTGTGCATAAAGTGGACTTAAACACCAACTCAATCAATCTTTACCACTATTCCTTTACCTTCACCATTATCAAAAAGTGGTAAAACATAGATCACATGACATCACAAAATATACCTTATCTAAAACTTCATATGCGCCCTTTTGCAATTTCTTTCCCAGTTTGGCATGTCAATACTCAATTTTGCACCAAATATTACTTAGGTGATAACAAATCCGTCTTGACTGACACATTTTTCAATTACAAATCATCCCATTTGTAGTAATATATCGCATGACGTGTAGAAACTGTTCAATTTCCAAAAAAAATAATACGTCCTAGAACATTTTCGGATAATAATTCATACTCAATGTTGTAAAAAGTTTGTTCTCTGATCAAATCCAACACACGCCCATTTTTTACTTCCCTTCACTCCCAACTGTTTTCCCTTATCACCATTAAATCCTTCAGATTGTTCCAGCGGTTTTTGTTATCAAGATACAAGAAAAAGCATATAAAAGGAATATAAGATGTCCGTAGACGAATGTCATCGAGTATCGAACCAGAAACCCCCTTTAATCTTTTCAAACTTGTCGTCAAGAGTCAGTTTACTGTTCAGTTTTCTGCTAGTCAAAGGTTTTGTGTTGTGTTGTGTTTAATTGCTTTATATCAGATCTGTGTGAATGTATTGGGAAAAAAAACAACAGTGCAGTGAAGGGTATAATCTAAGAGATGTCCAAAATTCTAATACACCCTGGAACATTCTTGGATACTATTTAATTCTCAACCTTGTAAAACGTTTGTTCAATGTTCAATTCCAACCCTCACCACTCCTTTACTCTCTCCCATTCACAACATTTTTCCCCTACCACACTTAAAAAACCACCCACAAATTGTTGCAACGGTTTTTCTTATCAAAATATGAAATAGGTATATGAGGTGAATTTGAGATGTTCGTAGGCGAATGCTCCATCGAGTCTCGAACCAGGGACACTTTGACCTTTTCAAATTTGTCTTCGAGAGTCAGTTTACTGTTCAGTTATTTGCTCGACAAATGATTGGTGTTGTGTTTTATTGCTTTGTTGCAGCTCTGTGTGAATCTAAAGAGAGAGAAAACAACAGTGAAGGATATACTCTGAGAGACAAAAGGGAGGAAGTGTTTTTTTCTCTCATGTTTCTTTCGGTTTGTTTTTATTTATTTTTCTCTCCTTTCGAGTTACGATAAAAAAAAAGAAAGAAGACAAAAGGAGGGAATTTGTATATCTTTTTATTTTCTGCTTTGTTCCTCTATCTCTTTGACTCTTTCTCTGTTTCATTCTTTCCCTTTTCACAGCCGCACATGGAAAAAAACAAAAGAAAAATAGTTATTATTTCTATTTCTTCTCCCTCTCTTTATCTTCATCTCTCTTTTCTCCCTGCATGCTATTATTCCGCTTGACACCGGTTTTGTCTTAATATGCAAAATCAGAAAATGTTAGTTCCGTTGTACGAATCGGTTCATTTGCAGAAAACGCGATAAAATAACACTTCTGTTGGACGTATTTATCACAAGAACTCGAACACAGCTCTGTTAAAATATCAAGGTATAAGATGCAACTTTGAAATTGGTGTATCGTCATCGGGTATCGATTCTGGGACCCCTTGATCATAATGTCACTGCTTGACTATCTTAATTTCTTTACTGTCGCATTCCTGCCACTTTTCTCTCATTACAACAATGTGAATTGGAGTGATGGTACCTACATCGGGTATCTAACCAGCAACCTTTGAACCTTTTAAATTTGTCTTCAAAAGTCCCTGGTTCGACCGTAGACTGGTGTCTCCACCATGTTTCCATTCTTGGAACCTTGAACATTTGCGTTAACCGGTATTATAAGTATATTATTTGCATGATTGCATGTTAACAACATTACAACTACAACTTGCGAAAAAAAAAATTTCTCTCAATTATTTTACCTTTTCCATATTCACGTAGATTAAATGTGTTAACCACTTCTATTATTTATGGAATCTCTCTTCTTAATTTACACACATTTATCAAGTTTGACTGTTGTGAACTTTCAAGACTTTACGCCCAAATCTTACAATTCCGAGAACTTTCTTCCCACACATCTCCAAAGACCTTGTGGGTCCGGACAATATGTGTTCCCACCGGGTATTCAGCCAGGCATTTTTATTACAAAGTGACAACATTACTGCTGGTAAATTTGAGATGGACATAGAATAGATATTTTCATTAGGTGTCAAACTCAGAACAGTTAAATACAAGACAATAAAATAGGTTACCATTACATCATTAGTTCATTAAGTTAATTAATTTAAAGTCGAATTCCAACCACTCTGAGTTAATAGTTTCAGTATGTTTTACATCCATTTCATTCACAAAGTGACTAATCAGGATAGGACCTACAGTTTGAAAAGTGAAATCTGAACCACCATGCCTTCTATCTTATTACATATTGCATACATTTATATACATCACCATTCATTTCATTGTAAATAATTTATATATGCACCAATTATGTACTTCAAAAATTGTAACTAAACATTCATAAACTTTAAACATATTTTATTTCTTGTAATCATTACAATAAAAAACAGTATAATTTCCAAACATTTAATTGCATGAGCGTTTACATTTTCACATTTGGCATGTTCTCTATACTTATCACATTTTTACTTTCCATAATACCACAGCATTTTTCAACAGCGTGAAAGAACGCTTCACACTATCCACTTGTGGACATTCAAGTTCATATGACAAACATTTTCTCTAACAATAACTTATCCACCCATTTTACTTTTTTTTTGGGGGGGGTAGGAAAAGCAGTGGACCAACAGTTTTAAACAAAACCTATACTTCACTCACATTAACGGTAGAAAAAGCTGCATTAAATTACAAAAGTTACATTTTAAGAATGTTGGCGCGCCAAAGAAGTCCTTGTTCGAATCCCGAATTAGGTCAAAATGTTATTTGTAAGTATCCCTTCATCACATCGTCACTCATCGTCGCGTTTAGCCAAAAGTGGTAGAAAAAATAGCATAAAATAAAAAAAAATCTTGGCGCACATCAAAATCAAAAGTCTTAGGTTCGAATCGTAAATGCTCCAGCACCATTTTCTTCAAATTTCTCTGTTTTGCTAAATACAAACATCTATCTCTTTTAAGTAACGCTAGGTTCTTGGGTAGTAAAGAAAAATCCTCACGGTAATACAAACTATTCTATTGTGAATATAATTAACACATTTCATCTTCCACCGCCCCTCAATACGCTTAGTAGTAAACTCCGAAGCAACATCACTAGTTTTCATAGTAATAAAAATAATTATTTGCGCTACACTGTAACTGAAACTATTAAAAATAAAACAAAAGAATATTGTTCTTGTTTAAAAATTATCACTTATCTATACAAAACATCCATTACCTTAACACCTATCTCGCCATCTGGTCGCACCATATGTCCGCTCATTCTCTGCAATGCATAGCACCAGTTCTTTCAACAGTGAAGACATCTCACAAAGAGTGCAAAGGGTATTGTAGAATACCTGCTCATCTCCTAGCGGATCTCCCTTGAATTCAGGGTGGCTCCGTTGATAGAACTGAAATACATGTAACGTATTCTCTGGTTCCTGGAAATACTGCCTCACACTTCTTATCTTGCTCCATATGCACCGATGACATTCAGATTCTACACCTTTGCCGCCGCATTTCAAGAAATGGTCCATCTCACAAAAATGTCCATCCTGATTATCCAAACATTCGTAACATCCATTGCAAATCACAGCGTAATCTGGAGTGTAACGCTTCAATGAGTTCCAGAGACAGTACACGTCGACATAATCGTGCGAACATGTACAGAACGTTAAAATTTCCGTAACAATATCATTGTCTACTTCGATGGTGTTCTTCCCTGCCATCATGAATACTCGACTGTGAAAACAAGGGTAATATCCTCGGTCGTTTCATACACACACTACGTCCACTTCCATGGGGTTCACAATTACCATGTTTGCGTCGATGGTCATTTCGCTGAAAAATAAAATCTGGGTAAGTCTCAAGGTAGTTATTTTTTAATTTTATAAATTTATTACATATAATACAATTGCTATCAATCATTTCCTCTTCGATATTTCCGTGAAAGTACATACTTTTACATAGTTGACACAATATTATATTCCAATGCACATAACTTTATGTCAGAAGACCAGATTCCCAAATATCATACTGTTTGGTTGTTGGCTGATTGATTGATTTGGTATTTTAGGTCCATTTTATGCACAGTAAGGCTAATTGGGACTGGACCTACAATTTAAAATGGGATAAAAATTGAAACCACATCGCCACACACGCTTAGAAAAAACTCACAAAAATTTCCGCAGAGGGGCACCCTCTTCGAAATTACCGTGAAGATACATACATTTACATGGTTGACACAATATTATATTCCGATGCACATAACTTTATGCCAAAAAAAAACATATTCCGAAATATCCTACCGCTTGGTGAAGTGGTTAGCACAGCACCAGAGATCCTAGGTTCGATTCCTGTTTTTTTTTTTTTTTTTTTTTGCATTGGTGTTTTTTCTTTGTGTTCTTTCATCAATTGCATCATATCATCACTTATCCTCACCGTCGCGGTTACGGATCGGTAGAAAAGCTACATTAAATTACAAAAGTTATATTTTAAGAATGCTGGCGCGCCAAAGGGGTCCCTTGTTCGAATCCCGAATTAGGCAAAAATGTTATTTGTAAATATCCCTTCATCACATGATCACTCATCGTCGCGTTTAGCCAAAAGTAGTAGAAAAAATAACATAAAATAAAAATAGAAAATCTTGGTGCACATCAAAATCAAAAGTCTTAGGTTCGAATCGTAAATGCGCCAGCACCATTTTCTTCAAATTTCTCTGTTTTTCTAAATACAAATATCTATCTCTTTCAAATACTTCTTGGGTAGTAAAAAAATCCTTTTTCAAATAACGCTAGCTTCTTGGGTAGTTAAAAAAATCCTCACTGTAATACAAACTGTTCTATTGTGAATGTAATTAACACATTTCATCTTCCACCGCCCCTCAATAGTTAACTCCGAAGCAACATCACTCGTTTTCATAGTAATGAAATAATTATATGCACTACACTGTAACCCCTCAATAGTAAACTCCGAAGCAACATCATCGTTTTCATAGTAATGAAATAATTATATGCACTACACTGTAACTGAATCTATTAAAAATAAAACAAAAAATATTGTTCTTGTTTAAAAATTACTTACCGCTTCGTATTATCAAATACACTTCAAACAAAGTAGAAAAGACGATCCGCACGAATAACCTGAAAAGAAAAAAAAATGATATTAGTGTTTTCCGTACATTGTTCAATTAATTAAAATTCTAATAAATTTAAACAGATTATTGTATGCAACAAATTTTATTTGAAAATTATTTGCATGCATTGCTACCATTCTTCCATTCGGTGAAGTTAGCTAGAATTCAAAATCGTTAAAATGTCGGACGCCGTGGCCGAGTGGTTAGCATCTCGCTCCGGCGCTAGAAGTCCCGCTTGGGCATAAATGTTTGTGAGTGTCCATTCATCAATTTTCATCCCCCTCATCGCAAATTAGCCAAAAAGCAAAAAATAAAATAAAGCAAATCAATCAATCAATGAAAATCAAAATCGTTAAAAATTGTTTGCATCCTATAATGCCAAAAAAATCTAAGTTCGAATCCTATTTTATGTTTGACTCTTGATACTCGATGATACAGTAATAGTTGTGATGTGTCTTGGCGTAGAAACATTGCACACTAGTTATAATCTGCATTTAAAATATATAGATCCAGTCATCCAGTCAAAATTAACCTATGCGAGCATAAAATAACCTTAATAAAATAGTTTTCATCTTGTCAACATTCAGTCTCATCGTCGCGATGTATTCAAGGAAATCTTGGTCTAGAAAGATATTGCACACTGACTCGTTTTTTCAAGTTAGCAATAACCAATACATAGAAATAATATCAATATATTCACTGCAATATTCACTGAATCGTTAATTTTAAAAAAATAATGTTCTTTTAAAATTTACTTACCGATTTTTTTTATTTTCAAATATGGTTCACACAAAGTAGAAGGGCGATTCTGCAGTGTTAATCTGAAAAATAAAAATAATATTAGCGTTTTCGGCAGATTTTTCAATTCATCTTTGCTCTAAACTAAAATCACAACAAATTTTATTTTGAAAGACATTCAGATGTCTTACTACCATTCTCCGAGACAGTAGCTACGAAGCAAAAAGTTAAGAATCGTAGCGGTTGGTGCCAGTGCCAAAAAAAAAAAAATCTAAGTTCGCATCTTTGTGGCGTTTCCCACTTGTGAACCCTCACTGCGACTGATGTATTAAAATATCGGTCTAGAAACACCGAGCACTGGTTCGGATCTTAATTTAAAATATAAACCCAGTCCTGATTAACCTATCCGAGCATAAAATAAAACTCTAGAAGCC
>NW_028143792.1:12500-36348 GCF_977018435.1 Lepisma saccharinum
AAAAATTAATGAAAATACTCATGGACAACTTGCACGGTAATACTCATGGATCTTACTGTACAGTGCTGTTTGAATGAGTGTTGCAAAGAAACTTCAAATAATAAGAAGAAACGTAGTGGTGGACAAGAGAGAACAAACCAAAAGATGTTTCGATTGTTAATGTGTTATTGTAAATGGCATTGTTGCTAGAAGCAAATTGTGTTACTGTTGATGTTTACTGGATGTTTAGGTTTGTAGAGTGGGATCCATGAGTATTACCGTGCAAATTGTTAATTTCATTATTATTTTCTTACATCCTAAAATGTATTTTTCTGCTACTTGTGGCTATTTTTTCCCCTTTTTTTCCATTCTTTTATTGTTATGCCATCTATTGTTGTAGTTAACGCCAACAATTACACATCCGCTAAAATTCTTTGACCTGTTCTTTCGAATGGTATCGGTATACATTTCGTACTATACATAATTAAAATTTTGTGGTCGTTTATAATCACGGAATGTTTTTCTGAACACGCTGTATTTTCAGTCATACCAACACATCTGACTTAAATTTATCTGAGAATTTGACATTTTGGCTTAAATTTTATGGTGTTACGTAAATGTAGGTTAGAATATTTTCAACAAAAATTCACCCGGAACCCCAAAGTGTCATTTCTGGATACGCCACTGTCTGACAACGCTGTCTTCTTCAAAAGTTCATCTCCGTCAACTGGCTTTTCCACCCATTCATCGAGTGGTGGCCCCAGCCTCCTCTCAAGATGACGCTCGGAGAAAGGCTTTTCTTTGCATCTCCGCTCAGTAGTTTGGCGAAAGTTGTCTCCTGCGAAGATCAGACGAAGGCGGAATGGAGCAAGTTTCGGAAAACGACCTTTTCCCCTATTCCCAGCAGAGGAGGCAGGGGGAGGGAAATTGGGAGAGGTTTTCAAGCCAAGGAAGACGAAGAGAGGGAAATTTCGTCAAAACTCCTCAAAATATTGATTAAAATGGTCCTATTCAGATAATTTACAAGTCAACCTCCGAACTTTTGATGAAACTCTCTTGTCTTAAAATTCTTCTCGAGAGAAGGGAATTTTGAAAAGTGATTTTCGTGATTAAAGGTTATTTTAAAAATTGAGATTTTTTCGAGAAGAGTGCCTTACTTCCTATAAAAGAAATATTAACAATATTAAAGATCTTTAGAAGAGCTTTTATGTAGAAAAATATTGTTAGAAGGTATTTTTCTTTAGTGTTTGAAGGAGAGAAATTGTATTTTTAAACGGAATTTCTTACATTTTTAAATAGAAAAGAATTTTAAAAAAATCAATTAAATTTTTTTTTCTGATTTACAAGGGCGGAGTGACGGCATAGGCCTTTTCTTTCATTCAACCATTTTTACAGTAACAAGAAATATATTACAATTGGTAATTATAATATTGCGAAATCTTTTCCACAACTCACCTGGTCGATAGCTCGAGAGAATCGTTTCATCATTCGTCGCCAGGAAAGCTTCAAGTCTTACTTCACATACATTTGATTTGAGTTGATTTGCTTTATTTTACTTTGCCTTTTTGTGCCACTTTTTGGCTAATTTGCGAAGATGGGGATGAGTGATGATATGATGAAATTGATGAATGGACACTTACAAACATCCATGCCCAGGCCGGGATTCGAAGCCGGGACTCCTGGCGCCGTAGCGCGATGTGCTAACCACTCTGCCACGGAGGCCGGCAAACTCACATACATATATGTCGTCGCCTTGTAATCAAGGGGTTCCGTATTCGATACCCGCCGAAGGCGCAAGTGATTCGGATCCAACTTTAAACTGTAGGTCCAGTCCCGATTAGACTTCCAGTCCAACTCAAACATTCACCATATAAAAATCTGACAAAATACAAGTGGACATCAGAAGATTGTCAAATTTTACTTAGCAATATACACCATTTGGAAAGGATTTTTTTTTATATAGAGAAACTAATTGTTTTTCTTAGTAAGGGGAATTTTTCGCCAGCCGTAAGGGAATTTCCTTGAAATGAAGTTCCCGTCACTGCACTTCACGGCTAACCCACCGCTCGAACTTCATTTCGCGACTCTCTCTCTCTCTCTCTCTGTCCTTTCTCCTTTTCGGCGCAACCGCCACGTCTGGCAGCATGCCCAACCTCTCCTCTTGGAAGCACCCCCTAATTCAATTTGTCCGCCCCGAAGTAACAATGCGAGAGAGGCTCTCTGTGATGTCACCTGCAGCGCGGGCCCAGAAAATTGAATTTCCCAAATATTCTTCGCAGGGGGACGTAAACTCCGACGGAAAATAATGCAGCGTTGATCAACCGCCCCCGCGCGAAATAGAGCGTAAATGGGATGTTCGGGTGCGAGATCGTCATGTGCCACAGATTCTCTGCTCTTAAAAGGAAGAAGGGAACAGACAAGGGATTTTGCGGAAGGGTGCACAACTAGGTCTTTCCCTCTGATCATTTCGATGCTTCCTTTGTTACCTATGTGTTCTTCCAGAATGCGACATTTCTGATACCCATTCGTTCTCCAGGTTGTAGTATTTCCTTTTGTCCTCCAGGCTGTAAAGTTTCATATTTCCTCTCATACTCCAGGATGTAAAGTTTCATATTTCCTTTCATCCTCCAGGATGTAAAGTTTCATATTTCCTTTCATCCTCCGGGATGTAAAGTTTCATATTCCCCTTCATCCTCCAGGATGTAAAGTTTCATATTTCCTCTCATACTCCAGGATGCAAAGTTTCATATTTCCTCCCATCCTCCAGGATGTAAAATTTCATATTTCCTTTCATCCTCCAGGATGTAAAGTTTCATATTTAATTTCATCCTCCAGGATGTAAAGTTTCATATTTCCTTTCATCCTCCGGGATGTAAAGTTTCATATTCCCCTTCATCCTCCAGGATGTAAAGTTTCATATTTCCTCTCATACTCCAGGATGCAAAGTTTCATATTTCCTCCCATCCTCCAGGATGTAAAGTTTCATATTTCCTTCCATCCTCCAGGATGTAAAGTTTCATATTTCATTTCATCCTCCAGGATGTAAAGTTTCATATTTCCTTTCATCCTCCAGGATGTAAAGTTCCATATTTCCTCTAATCCTCCAGGATGTAAAGTTTCATATTTCCTCTCATCCTCCAGGATGTAAAGTTTCATATTTCCTTTCATCCTCCAGGATGTAAAGTTTTTTCTTTCCCTTTCGTCATCCCTGCTGTCAAGTTTTCTTTTTTCCTTTCGTCCTCCAGGCTGTAAAATGTTCTTTTCCTTTCGTCCTTCAGGCTGTAAAATTACTGATTTCCTCTCGTTCGTGCAAAGTTTCTACTTTCCTCCCATCTTCAAGGCTGTAAAGTTTCCGGATTTGATAACGTGCCGATAAGATAAGACAATAATTTTAATAATACGCTAGTTATATCGTTAGCTATTCACGAAGTTATAAATACTGTAAAGATAAACTTTGTGCAACGTATTCTATCAAATGCCAATTAATTGCTATAAAATTATCTTCTTTGTCAGTTCGTTAAAATCCTAAAACCTATTAAGCGGAGGATGTGGCAATGTTCTGGCACAATACACCCATGGAGCATATCGCTGTTGCGTATTGAACGCAGCTTCGAGTTATTTTAGTTTGGTTTCTCGCTTGGAATAATACAGGGTGAGCATAAAGTATTTCCCTGATTACAAACTTTTATTGCTAAAGAACTATGCTAGATACAGATGTGCGGTTTGTTGCAAATGGAAGCTCAACTCATAATGTTTTGTTATCAGTACACTTCAGTACACTTCGACATGTGCTCCCGTTGTTGCCCTTAGAACGTCTGGGCGATACTCAATTTCTCTCCATGTCTTTGCCAACATCTCTTCCGTCATCGTCTCTATAGCATCCCGTATTAGTGTCTGGAGAGTTTGCATATCAGGAACCGGTGAACTAAACACTGTGTCCTTAACGTAACCCCATAAAAAAAGTCAAGAGGGGTTATGTCCGGCGAACGCGGTGGCCATGATATGGGAATCAGAATAAGAATCAGACAAAACAAAGAAATGGAAAAAAAAACTTGATGTATTGCACTACTTTTTGCCATAGGTTTTATTTAGTTGCCTATCTACCGTGGAAGTTGAGATATAAATATTCATAATCAGGGAAACACTTTATGCTCACCCTGTATAGTAACTGGCTTTATTTCTATCAACGACTAAAAAATAATGTTTTCTGCTATTTTTTTTAATGAAGTGAACGATGGCGATTTGACCCCTCCCCTTCTGATGCCCGTGACACCAAGCTGTAATGTTTCTGGCATCAACCAGGCTGTTGTGGATTTCACTCAACCTCTAGGCTGGAGAGCTTCTGGTTTTCTGACGCCTTACAGGATGTAAAGTTTCTGCTTCGTTTGCTTTCACGCTGTAAAGTTTCTGGTCATCAAGTTGCTATACGGCGTACGCTTTTAGAAGGAACATGACTTCAGCCAATACGCAGCCAATGCTGTCGCGCTGCTGCCAAACCAACTGCTAGCGGAAAGGGAACGCAGAGATTTCGCGTGTACAATATTCAGCTCTTTATATATAATGCATGCACGTGATATTTGAGTACAATGAAATATATAGTAAAGAATTCTACACCGGATTATATCATATCACTGCAGCATACGAGGGAAACTCGTACCTGAAAAACGTTTGAAGGTATTTATTATAGAGGAACTGCAGGACCATCATCATCACTCTCGTTTCTGTTTTCTGGCATGTTTCCCAGAAGATTTGAATAGGGGTTCACCGATTTTTGTGGTAGATACGTTACCCTGTTTTATAATATGCAACACAGTATGCACATAGACAGCACACGCTTTAGCCGTAAGTTCTCGACTCGGAGAAAACACTGTTTCAGCCCGCACTTCTTGCGACGCCAATTCCTTGAAGCAAGAATGCACAAGATTTCTGTCTTGTGAACGTAATATTTTACCCTTGGTGCCTGTACTACTAGTAATAGGTTTCAAGAGCGACATTATTAATTTGATTTGATTTACTTTAATTTATTTAACTTTTCTGTCACTTTTGGCTAATTGCGAAGATGGGAATGAGTGATGATATGATGAAAGTGATGGATGGACATGGGTCCCGGGTTCGAATCCCGGCCCGGGCATAGGTGTTTGTAAGTATCCCTTCATCAATTTCATCATATCATCTCATCATCCATCCTCATCTTTGCGATTAGCCAAAGGTAAGCAGAAAAGCGAAATAAAATAAACCAACATTTAATCAATCAATAAGGGCCATATTGAATCGTCTCACAACTGTTCTTCGTGGCGTAAGAGTACAATTATCTTACACCGCCCTTGTTACGAAAACGCTGAACCGAAAGTGACTCGAACTCGCAATGTTCGCAAACGCCCACGACAATGAAGGGCCATTGTTCATATTCAGCCGAATTTGACACCCATAGCTTTACCAAGACACAGCTCAGCAGGGTTCATAATAAGTTGGCAAATAAAAAAAAACAACAACAGACGGAACACTGAAGGAAAACGAAGGGTCATTGCGTGTGTGTAGAGACGCGCTGTTTCCCTTGTTTCTTCGAGAAACGATATCTCCGGTTGTAGGCAACGGAAATGTATGGGACTTGGACAGTCAGGTTCATAATGTCGTGTCCCATGCAATGCTGAACCTTAAAGTGGCGAGTTTTATAAAGAACGTCTTACGCGCAAGAAATCACAGAACACTGCGCTTAACTTGCTCGCCGCAGTTTCCTAACTGTACAACATTGCACTCCTGCTATTGGCTGGTCGCCAAGGACACGCTCTCCGTAACTCCGCCCGATATCGCTTCTAAAGCCGTGCGTCGTATAGTTTCTATGAAGCGATGTAATGCAAACTAGGAACCAGATGCGTTTTGAAGAAAAATAGAAGTAGCCACAAGAAAGAAAACAAATGAATTTGAGTCGAGAACTCGATTATGGTGCCACCTATGTTCAAGAAATTCAGGGTTTCCACCCTGGTAAGAATGATTTAGGGGGGCAAATGTATGATTCTGTTCCGCTGATGAACCTGGTCTGTAATTTCCAATAATGTCTAAACGGAACGATATCTGAGCGACGTATATCCGCGTTGGAAACCGAAACACTAAAGGAACATGAACAATGACGTAGGTTTATTGGAGGAATGGCCTCTGCACGATAGGAAATTGAGGCGGATGATGGATCCAGGTGTAGATGGTCGTTGTTCGATGCCAATGCGGGTGATATCCAACAGGGAGAGAGCAATCGGAAGCCATCCACCTAGAATGCCGCAATATTGTTCCGATTGGGGAGGTGTTTGCGGGCGGCGTAATGTGCTCGGCGGGGCGACAAGCGGGTGAGAGCGGTCAACAATTGCAATCATGCCCTCGGTGTGCGGATGACAGGGGTTGACGGGCGGTGAATTGGGATGGGGTTGGGGTGGACGCGCCCATCGAGGTGGATGATGCACTTTGCCCCGAACCGGAGCCGGGTCCGTTTGATCGGGTCGCTTTGACATTCACAGTCCGACGCGCTTTTTTGGCCAATGTTTGTTTCGCCTGTAGGTGCGGCTACACGCGCTGCGATGTCGTCTTGTACAGTCACGGACAGTGGCGTGTCCAGGATTTTCGAAAGGGGGGACTCTAAGCCAGGACTCTAATTTGAAATCTCGATAACGACATCGTGATTACGGACCACTCGCCGCTTTCGGAACTGTAGCGGGTTCGAATCCCGGCCTGGACATGGGTGTTCCTTGTAAGTGTCCCTTCATCAATTTCATCACTCATCCTCATCTTTTCGTTTAGCCATAAGTGGAAGAAAAGCGAAGTAAAGTAAACCATATCAATCAGTTGTTAGACCTTGCACATTTTCGTAACATTGCATTACAATTATAAATGTGCATGTTGAAATGTAAAAGATTTAGTATTGCCTTGATTTCTTAATAATGTGTATAAATTTACATGTTGTATTACTCAGTTTGTGACGTAAACGCGAACTCACCAATCAGGATGCTTATGACCTAATGAACTAATCTTTATGTACAGTACTAATGAAGTCAGCTCGCTTAACGAAATATGCATATTACTATGATGTAAATATAAGCTCGCCAATCAAAGTTTACCAAATGTTAATGAACTAACCAAATTGTGACTAGATAATGGCGGAACGTTTAAATTTGTAATTTTCCAAAATGTAAGAAGATTTGTCAACTTTAAAGAAATAATTGCTAACTTAAGTGAATATGTAAACTTTCTTTGTAAATTACTAAAAACAGAACTATGTATGTTCCAAATATCTATATGTTATAATTCAGAATATTCTATCATAAAATTACCTAAAGGCCGAAGTTCGAGACTTCGAACTTGAGTATAAATACGACGCATTTTGGCTTGAAAAGAAGTCAGTTCCAGTCTAGGAAGAAGTGTACAGGTTTACGCCGCTCTTCTGTAAACCCTAGATTTTGGCCACCTCAGTATCACTTTATCTACAAGAAACTATACTCAAGTTCCGGTTTTCAAGTTGTCCACCTACCCATTGTAAGATTCCTAGTGAAAAAATAAACATTTACCTATAACTAAACAACCGTGGTTGGATTGTTCTTAAACCTACCTTGAGATGGGTTTCATTGAAGGAAGACCATTAGTGTCTTGATGTCCACGACTACTGGAGTAAAGGTAAGAAGAGTTACCAGGAACATAACACAGACGACACCTTCGACAATCAATTGTCGTACTTACCACTAAAAGAACATTTGGTTTTCAAAATACTCGGTATCCGAAGTTTCAGCAATAAATATCCTGTATTCGAGTTTCTGAAATCCACACGCACAGAAACAAGCAAACAACAATTATCCAGATACAATGTTACCTGAATCTGGCCCTCCTTATTGTCTCGTCTCTCGGCGAGATTCCAACTTTCTCGCCTCTCTCCCCGGGGAATAACTCTTACGAGCTTCTTCGCTCGAACGAGGGCGACCACAACTCGTAAGCAACCCATCGCGATAGGAAATTTATTCGGTCCCACCGGATTTAGGAAGCGAGGCGTAGACCTTTTTTTTGTTAACACGAGTCTCCCCGTGTCGCGTTACCTTCGTTTAGGTTTTCGCCTACGCACCGAGGAGGGTGCGTTTGTCTTCGTTTGCGGTACGCAGTCCCATGTTTTCACCCCTCGGAGGGGTCGTTGTGCCCCCCATTCAAAACTCCTAAAGGCGGACGAGAATTTATGCGAATCCAGCGCCTCTAGTGGCCTCCTGCTGTAGTTTGCATCGGCAAATTGCAACCTGCTTTCCTTTAAAGGAATGTAAGAAAAAGTACCCATACAGCACAAATCTCCAAGGGATATCCATGGATATTGTGAATATCCATTAGACGTCATAGGATATCCCGTCCTGGATATCCATAGGACGTCCGTGGGATATCCCGTCCTTGATATCCGAGGACATCCTGACCTGGACATCCATGAGATCTCCAATGCTGGATATTCATGGGATATGTGGTATATCCAATGAATGTCTACTATATATTCCTGAATATACTATGAAGAAAATATGCATGAAAGAATGTGAAAAAGAAGGCAAAATAAATAGCCTATGGAAACAGCTGGAAAAGAATGGCTATAAGAAGCAGGATAGACTGGACATAAACAGAAGAAGGAAGAAAACGGGCAGGGAAGAATTGGAAGAGAAAGAGGAAGAGAAAGAGAAGGAGAGAAGGTTTGGAATAAGGAGTATGGGGAAGACCACAGAAAAGATATGCAAAGTGCTTAATAAAGCGGGAATTAAAACTTACAGGAAGGGAGGGAGAAGCATCTTAGGAATAGCGAGGAATGCAAACAAGATAAAGGAAAACAGAGAAGAGGAAGCGGAAGAGGAAGAGATTATCTACGAAGTGAAATGTAAAGAATGTCAGAGTGTGTACACAGGAGAAACGAAAAAGAGGCTGAAAGACAGGTTGAAACAACATAGGGATGATGTACGACTTAAGAGAGAAAGAAATGCAATATTTAAACACACGAGAGAAACAGGACATGACATAGAGTGGGATGAGGCTAAGCAGATAGGAAGGGAGAAGAGAATGCTAGTGAGAAAATGGAAGGAAGCCAAGGAAATAGAGAAGAAAGGTGAAGAAGACACAATGAACTGGAATGGGGGATTGAAGTTAAACAAAGAATGGAAGAAGATGTTAGAAAGAGTGGAAAGGACAAGAGAGAAAGAGGAGAGGAGAAGGAAGAAAAATGAAGGAAAAAGAGCGTGAGATTAAAAGTCCAACCACATTCTATATGGAAGTAATTGTGTTTAGCCTTTTAGGTGAAAGTAAAGTTGGAAAGTGAAAGTCACCTGCTAGAAAGTTCCAAACAACTTTCTAAATAGTCTGGAGGGAGTAATGTTTGTGTGTATATATAATGCCCTGTTTTTGTATCTTGTTACTTTTGTACTTGATACAGAGTCTGAAGAAGACCTTGCTAGAAGGTTGAAACGTTACGTTTAGTTTATGTTTTTAATAAAATAAATTACTGCCTTGGTCAGCATATTTAGTTTTTCATAATCATGGAAACAAGGCTTAATGGTGTTATACTATGAATATCCAGAACTTCGGCACGAATATCCAGAAGAGATCCATAAGATGTCTTCTGGATATGTGTGTGTTGTATGGGTATCTACACTATCCTTAAGATTAAGCAACCTGCACGACTGCCGCGCTTACCATGTTAAGTGACTTTCCAAGCTGTGACAAGATTACAATTGAAGGATGAGGGTGAAGAAAACATGTAAAGTTGAAGTCTTGATTGGAACGCCAGTTCGGTATCTTTGACAGCTCGAGAGAGAAAGCCGACCGGACGCGTATCTGATTTCTAGTCAGCACCTGTTTTTCTGAAAAGCGCTGTTGTCACTTCTACCTGCAGTCTTTAGACATCCACCACGAACTTCGACGACCTTACACTCCGAAGTTCTCCACATTGTACATAAAAATACATCACAACACAATAACACAACCTTACAAACATAACTGCAACGTCACGTTATCAAATCTCTAAAGAAACTGAATTGGTATCATCTCATTTACTCCACGTGGACTCGACGAGTACTACTGTCTGTCACTTCTTAAAACGGACGCTATTGGTGGGAAAAGTTTGAGGAGAAGATCTACTGGGCTCCACGTGGACTTGACATGTGGTTGTTAGAGAGAACTGGCCTTTCGGAACTTTTGAAGTAAAGTGGCGTTCGAATCAGGACTTGAAGCATAAGTCAATTCGCCAAACTCCAGACGAATGAACTTTTAATTCCAAAGCTTTACGTAGGATGTGCTCAAGATCCATCTTAGTACATCTCTATCGCGGATCATATTACGATTTATTCCTTAGTTGTGACATTCCTTTTTGAGAGCCAAGGATAACTTCGTCACGGTAACCTGTCCAATCAGATTGCTCGGTAGGATTATGGGACTTTCCTTAAAATAATTTCTGCAATGGACCTTCTCAGAACGTGGTGAAAAAAATGAAAGCGTAATTTCGTACCTTATGCACAAGGAATTTTGAAGCCTTGTTAAAATCAACACACGCTCAGTATAGCACAATATCAATATCAACGTTCAATACATTCAATCTCTATCAAAAATCTGTTTTAAAACGTTTCTTCATAATACACTCCGTATTAGCGTGTATTATATTCCACCTTAGTCTGTTTAATCACCCCCGCCCCCTGTTGTCTTGGAGACTTATTCAACAATCGATTTTTTTCGTTGGTAGATTCTGAATAGGCCGGTATTGCTGCTACAACCGTTTTTGGTTCTCTTAGAACCAAACTTAACAAGCCTAACTTAATCACCACAGATTATTACAACACCCCAAAAACCTACCATCCAATGGCAATGCTTAAAACAGTTGTAGCAGCAATCACTACCTTCTGGATATATCTAGAATCTTCCGGAAACCGGGAATAGGATCAGCTTACGGTGCAGATGACGTGGTTGCCTAGGTAACGCCATTATGGAAAAGGTAAAGTGCTCCCCTGTGCTTAGCACCACGCCTTGTAGGCGTATAGGGGGTGTGGGGGTAACGCAACGCCATTGTATTGCGTATAATCATCAACGTGAGTTCAGTCACTATAAATTCACTACAAACAACAGCAACAGTAAACAAACAAAACGTGATAGAAAATAAACAAGGAGTAGCAAAGTCTGTTGTCTTGTAATCAAAAATATTCCGGGTTTGATTCTGACAGGGGCACGTTACACAGTGATTCGTATAACAGTTTTAAAACTTTGACTAGTTCTCATTTATCTGTGCGTACGTAAGTGAACGAATTACTGCCGTAATGCACACATGTACTTCTTCAACGATCTTCTCATTGTTGTTATCATCTCTGAAAGACCCTCTACAAATGTTGTCTTCCCTTCTTGAGATACCGTGGAGCCACATCTTGAAAGATGAAAATAGCCAAACATTTTCAGGCACCAGATCAGGCGAGTAAGGTGGCTGAGGCACTTCTGCGATGTGTTTATCCTCAAGGAACTTACAGTACTGTGCAAATTAATGCGGACAAAGAGAAAAAATATATATTTCTTCCATTTTTTACTCTTTCTTGGAGATGTACATAACGTACACTTACACTAATACGAAATATGTCCTCCTTTGGCTGCTATTAGCTGCTTGATGCGGTTTGGCATTGATTGAACCAAATTTGAACACATAACTTTGATATCACTGTCATGAAACCACACATGAATCACATTGGTAATGACCTATTGCTTCCTTGAACAGTCCATTTTTGCAACACGTTTTCTATGGGGTTCATATCTGGTGAATTCCCTGGCCAATCTAGAATCGTTAAATTGTTGTCAGAAGCAAATTTACGTACAGACTTTGATGTGTGACAAGGAGCAAGGTCATGCTGAAAAATTTCTTGTCCGTCGTTAGTGGGATTTTGAATGAGTGGGACAATTCTGCGCCTCAATATGTCAATGTATTTTGCGGAATTCATCATTCCATCCACTGGTACGAGCCCTCCAGGTCCACTGCAAGTAAAGAATCCCCAAAACATTTGCTTGGGTGTGTGTTTGACTGTCTGAATGCAATGTTCAGGTCGTAAAGGTTCACCTGGACTTCGTCGCACAACAGATGCTTTGTAGCCATGCACTTCAAAGTGAGACTCATCTGAGAATATTACCTTCCTCCAATCAGCGACTGTCCATTTCTGGTATTTCTTAGCCCATTTTAGGCGTTTCGTGTTCATTTTAGCTGTCAAAAATTGCTTTTTAACCGGTTTCCTGGATTTTCTTCCAACTTCAAGTAAGCAACGTCGAACAGTTGATGCATCAATACTGATCCCAGCAGAAAGCAAATCACGTTGCAGGTCCACACTTGTTTGTATGGGTGAATTTTACTGTTTCTTAGCAGTAACGTGTTACTTCTAGGTGTTGTTTTGCGTTTTCTACCACACTTTCCTTTTCGCTTTGGAGAAAAACTACCAGTTGCCTTGTAGTTTCTGATAATTTTTGACACCGCTGATTTCCCAACACCAGCCTCTTCAGCGATTTGCCGCACAGTCATGGATGTGTTCTCACTCAGTGTAATAATTCTAGAACGTTTTCTGGGTGTTATATCCATAATGAAAACTCGTAGGAACACGGAGCCCAACAAAAGCATGTTTACTACAGCCAAGCTCTCACAGAAGTCTGTTGGTTAATAATATTGGTATTGCACAATGACAACAATGAAACACCAACAACAATGCTTCAAACCTTGCAATTGTTGTAAACATTCTCAAGTACGCATAAAAAAGTTAGCTGATACTACTAGTATAAATCTGTTACGTATTTATTCGATTATCTCACATAAAGAGTGTAAAAACTAAAAAAAATGTATATTTTTCTCTTTGTCCGCATTAATTTGCACAGTACTGTATTTCACACCCCAGGACAGGATCATCACATGGTAGTCTCGCTCTCTCTCTCTCTCTCTGTCAGTCAGCCCAACCGTTATGATGGCCTGCAAGATTGCCACATCTGGTCATGAAATGTTGCCACATCAGTTCAGAATTTTTTAACAATACAGTGGAACCTTCATAACTCGAACCTCAACATCTCGAATTCCTTGATAAGTCGAATTTTTTGCAATCCCCTTGACTTGTCCACAACACTCAATACTAATTTTACCTCAACAACTCGAATAAAACCTTGATAAGACAAATATTCGTACAGTTTATGGGATGCCGTTCGAACTCAATAACACTTAAGGTAGACTATGAAAAATCTCTGTGAGTCGAAGTTAAATTCTAATCACCTCTATAATTCGAAGTTTTAGTCGCACGGACCTCAATAAGTCGAAGTGTAGGGTGCGTACGTACAATATCAGGTGATCAACCTACGTTATAGGCATACGTAGTGCCGACGCTCAGAAGGGTCAGTAAACTTTAGACCTCTATAGCTCGAAGTCTGCGATTTTAGCCCTTGGTAAGTCGAAATCCTTGATACATCGATTTTTTTTCTTTACCCCTGCACCTCGTATTATATCTTTGACTAAAATCATTTCTTAAACCTGTTAATTGCTGCTATTCTTGCATTATAATATCAGAGCCCTCTATCGAAGTATATTCACAGCACTCTCTCAAATAGCGTAGTTTCCGAGGTCAGCGCTACTGTGCAATTAATTTAAGAAAAGAGGAAGAACATGTCACCTAAATCACGGTAAGAGTCTTGCTTCACAAACGCCGCTTGACCGAGCACTTGAATATTCCAGATACAAGTTTGTAAATGGCAATTTTTTTCACACCGTCAGCGAGGGTGTTATCGTGCGAATCACGCCCAGCGTGAAATTACCATTTCCTGCCACTGACGGCTCTGCTATCGCTTCTCCGACCAATGACCAACCTTGCCTCCAAAACAAAGACAGTTCGTTATGGTGTTTGGCGCGTACGTTATTGTTGCCGCGAAGCATACCTGCTATTAAACAATTACCGAAACCTTTCACGTGACTGTAACAAGCTTGAGGTTTCTCCTGTATTTTTTAATATTGTCGCTAGTTGCTTTCATAATTGCATATGGCGGGCGACACTTCGTGCCGAAGGGTGAGGTTAAGAGTGTTTGTTTCTGCAGGTGCCTCCCCTCTTCAGAACGCAACAACTGCTGGACTTATAATTAGTGGTGTGTGTGTGGTATTTTTTGTTTTGTTTTGCAGAGCAGAGTTTTGATATTTAATTACTAAAACTCGTGGCATAAATGATGAGTGGGTTGTAAGGAAACTTGTGGTCTGTGCTTGTCTCTTAATTACTGCATGCAGCTGTTAACTTAATGACAAGAATAAAACTTGGCATTTTTTAATCCTCAGTAAGCACACGCGTATCCATTGTTGGATTTAACACGAATAGCCTGGTAATGAGTTTTTTTCTGGTTTTTCATCCCATTTTGTTACCACAAGTTTAAGAGTAATCCTAGTTATGGCCAGGGGCGTAGTTTATAGGACTGAATATACTGATATCTATGTACAGTGTCTCTCAAACGTTTTAGGACAACGGCATTTTGTTGAAAATTTTGTTGGCAGAAAATTTTGCTAAGTTTTAGACCTTTCCCGTTGTGTTCATTGTCCACGCCGTGTTAAACGGAATGATTCTGTTTGGTATTAACGATGGGGGGGGGGGGAGGAGAAACATTAAATAACAAATTCTTATAAATATGAAAATTTCATTCATGTTTTTAGTCGTATAATCGCAGGTAGAATCAAAGATCTTACGTGGCATATTTTATCTCGCTCTGAACTCAGCCAAAAGGCATTTCGCGCAGATCTAATACATTCTCCAATTCATTTTAAAATATTATTGAATGTTTCATGTCGATATTTTGATCACTGAATCAATTCTTGACGCTGAGACGATATTTCCTACAAATACCTCATCTCTCCTCTCGTCTCCTTTCTCTTCTCTCCCCTTCTCCTCTGCTTATATGTCATATCGTCTTCCCTCCTGTTCTCGCCTCTTGTCTCCATCCCATTTTTCTCCACTCCTCTTATCTCCTCTCCTGTCTTAGATCTCCGACTTCACTGCACTCTTCTCCTCTTCGTTTCGTTCTTCTCATGTTCTCTCTTTTATTCTACTCTCAACTCCCCTCTTCTGGTCTCCTCCTCTCATCTCTTTCCCTCCTCTCTTTCCCTCCTCCCTTCTCCTCTTTGCTCCATTTTCCTCATCCCTCCTCGCATCTTTTCCCTTTCTCCACATTACTTCTCCTATCCACATCTGTCCTATATTTTCGTTCCTCCTTTACTTTTCCTCTTCTCCTTTCGCTCTCTCCTTTCTCCTCTCATTTGTTGTCCCCTTTCGTTTCCTCTTTCCTCTTTTCCTTTGTATAGATTCATCAGCGATGTAATATTAGAAAATCGATTTTCATTCTTGCAGAAAGTATTTCCTATTTGCAACAATTGTGATCCTGATATTTTTTTAGAGTTTTATACAATAATACTTGGTTTTATTCCTTTCCCGTATTTCATAAATATCTATTGTGCATATGGCAACCCTGAAATTGAGCCTAACTCTACACGCAACCCACCAGCGCTTTACGTAATTTGGGTTGCCTAGTTTAAAATGTCGTTGTCCTAAAACTTTTGAGAGACACTGTACAAACCGGTGTCATTTACGGAACGCTTGAAGTGGAAAATGTTACCAGGGGAAGTTTGGTCTAACCTTGGGTTAACTGGTGAGATGCTTAGGGGTTAACGGGTCTCCCCGATGTCGTAGTGGTATCGTCATCGCCTTGTAATCAAGGGGTTCCGGGTTCGATTCCCGGTGGAGGCACATAGTGGTTCGGATCCCACTTTTAAATGCAGATCCAGTCCCGATTAGCCTTACTGTGCAAAATGTGAACTTAGAACACCCACTCACTCACTTGCTTATGGCTTAACGTGGTGGCAATGAGACAGCTGAGGGTATGCTTTGCAAAAAAATTGCTAACTTGAGGCATACATCCCCTCACAACCCCCTCACTTCTAACACTGCATTTGCAATACACTCGTACACAAAACTCGAACTCTTTAGTACATCGAATGACAGTTAATCATGCAATTTTGGCCCCTGATCTCCTCGATGCATTTTTAGTGAAGCACACTGAACAGCAGCTGATCAAAAGTAGCCTTTGATATGAAAAACGAAATGGAAAACCTGGAAAACCGGGAAAAGTCAGGGAATTTGAGGTGTCAAAAATAGTCGGGGAAATGTCAGGGAATTTCATCTTCATTAACATTTTTTAAATTTAATTTAAAGATATCGTTATGGAACTCTGCACGGGAACAGAAAATTGTTATAACTCGGGCACTATGGGAGCAATTTACTTCAGATAAGTTTTGTTTTACAGCTAAAATATCAGCGCATGCAGCCGTGTACAATTCAGAATGCCGGACCGAGGAAGGGGGTTTGGGAGGCGCGACTCCCGAATTTTAATAGAAAAACCAAAAATCTGAAGTTTGCCCCCTCTTCTCCCACTATTTTGGGGAGAAGGCGTGAAATTTAGTATTATTTTCAAAGAATTGACATTTCTCAAGTGAATGAAACATGTTTCATGTTCTTTGGTGCCATACAAGTTGAATAATAAGCCAAAATGTGATTAATTTTTTTTACAAAAAATATGTAATTTGCATTTTTGGAGGAAAATTATTATAACTCTGGGCCTATGGGAGCAATCTACTTCGGATAAGTTTTGTTTTGCAGCTAAAACATCATAGCATGCAACCGTGTACAATTGAGAACGCCGGATCGAGGAAGGGTGTTTGGGGGGCGCGACCCTAGAATTTCAATAGAAAAACACAAAAATCTGAAGTTTGCCCCGTCTTCTCCCACTATTTTGGGAAGAAGGCGCGAACTTTAGTATTCTCTTCAAAGAATGGACATTTCTCAAGAGAATGAAACATGTTTCATGTTCTTGGGTGCCATACAAGTTGAATAATAAGTCAAAATGTGATTTTTTATTTTTACGAAAAATATGTAACTTGCATTTTTGGAAGAAAATTGTTATAATTCGGGCACTATGGGAGAAATCTACTTCAGATAAGTTTTGTTTTTCAGATAAAACATCATATCATGCAACCGTGTACAATTCAGAACGCCGGACCGAGGAAGGGGGGCTGGGGGCACGACCTCCGAATTGCAATGGAAAAAACAAAAATTTGGAGTTTGCCCCTACTTCCCCTGCTATTTTGGGGATAAGGTGCAAACCTTAGTATTCTCTTCAAAGAATGGACATGTCCAAAGAGAATGAAACATGTTTCATGTTCCTGGGTGCCATACAAGTTGAATAATGAGCCAAAATGTGAAAGTCTTCGGAAATGTGGCATGGATATGTTGCAGAGAAGGGGGAGGTTGGTCATCAATATGAATTTCCCAGGCTTGCTCTAGACCTGTGTCAGAGTTTCCACCCAAACTTAAGTGTTTGAAGGTCCAAAAAGCACATTCATTTCGTAATCAGCACCATTATACCATATGGTATCATCGGGCGAGTACTACCTTACACTGATGATACCATATGGTATCATCGGGGGAGTAAATATTACGTGGAAAATGCATTGAATTATAATTTTTTTCTTGTCCGTATGGGAGTAGTAAGAGGACTTGTCAACAGATGGAGGGGATAAGAGCAGGTGGCGCCGTCCGATAGTTGTCGGATGTCGTAGTAAGGCATTTTGTTGGGCAAACTGAAGGAACATGGAAACAAATAGGTTCCATTGATACATACGATTTTTGTCGAATATCGCCACCCGACAAAATATCTCACTACAACATGCGACAGAAATTGCATGGACTGCAACATCCACCAAAAATCGAATGCATAAACAAGAAGAGCTTTAGACTGCAAATATGCTACTGGAATTTTATTACTCTTCTGGCTCACTTCACCTTATTTAATGTAGCAGTGCTTACGAAGGTTTTCTTTCATCGTCCTGACGTATTACTGATTTTGCACAAGTTAACATACGTTTACAATGACATTGCACTATTCTTAGATATCAAGAAGAATCCAACCAAATGGAATATATATTGAATACTATCACGAAAAAGTGAAACATAAATCTGCATTAGTGAACGTTATAAAAATTGGCAAGTGCATGCTCCCAACATCAAATTTACTGCAACACTGTAAATTCCTGTCTGTTTAAACTCATGAGAGATGGTCATTAATCTCTCACTGAGTAAGGTTAATGTCCAATATTATGAAATAAAATACTAATAATAGATACGTAAATATTTTAATATCATATTTACTCGAATCATTCAATCATAAAAGCAAATCACTTTCTTCAAGCATTGACTTTTCTCTGCCAGCCCTGCTAAATTTTCACTTGCCATCTACTGATTTATACGAGGGGTGGCCAGAAAGTAATTTCCAATTAGTAGGGACAATGATTTTTCGCAAACGCGAAAACTGTGAAAAATGGTAATTGCTGCGAAGTTATGTTTAGTGATGATGTCTGGACACATTTTTCGCCCGTTCGAAATAATGTGAATTTGGCATAAAATGTGAATTGTTGGCGTTTTTAGCGATTTTTTTTAAAGAAATGACCTAAAACAACGAAAAATTCCATGAAATCCAACATTCTTGTCTTTTGTAGGCCATGTTTGTGTATGTAGAACATGCAAGGTTTCCAACATTTTACTCAAGAGTAAACTATAGAGTTATACGTACATGGAATAATTCCGACAGCCACATTAAATCATGTATTTCCCACGATTTTTTCAACTTAACAAGTGAAAGAAACATAATGACAATTTTTGGTGCCATAATGTATCGGTATCTGTCACGTGAGATTGATTAATTTTAATTTTTTGGGTGCGTCGCCACTTATGGTCATTATGCACCCTTCAGTATATATACGGGGAGAAATTCCATTATCTAAAATCCTTACCTTAAAATTAAAAAAGGGGTATGGAAAATAACTTTCCCGAAATAACTTTGAAGATATCAAACTCTCACGAAGAGGCGTAAGCCATTTGACTTACTTTGAAACAGTAGTTTAAAAACACCATGAAGGTATAATTTCAGATATTTGCCAGAAAATGCGCTAAAATGAAAACGTGAATTTTGGGGCAAATAACACCGTGTGGTAAAAAATAAAAAATAAGAAAATACACCAATTTTTTAAAAAATAACAAAATATCAAGGTCCTTACCGATTAGGCATAAATAAAACAAGAATATCAGTTGTAACTTATTGCATTAGTAACAGTGAGCCCTAACCTAATTTTTGGCATAATCACCACCGTCGTTCTGGCATTTGTCTTAGCACGGCACTAAATTTTGTATGCCCATGGTATATGTGTCTGACAGAAAAGACTGGAACTATCTCTACCGCAGTGTAGCTGTCAAATCCTTGCCCTGCCAGAAACCTCTTCAGTTAAACAAAGAGATGAAAGTCGGTACATGCAAGGCCAGGTCTGTACGGGGAGTGGTCCAATATCTCTCACCTGAAGTGATGCAAAGTACCCGTGTGTACTCAGCTGTATGGGGTTGTGCACATTCGATTGGCCTTCCGTGAATTGTCTGCACCATCGTCTGACCATACTATCATTCACGACGTCCGGTCTGCACACCTGACACGATTGCTGGTGGCTCTGTGCCAAATTCTGAGCGTGCAATGTAGGCTACATCGCAGTCGGTGGGAGACTGTATGAGAGCTGCAATCTTTAACCTAGAACTGTCCTAAAACGGCTGCATTGCAACTGTACCAGATGTGTAGCTCTCCGACCACTAGTGCTGCGTATAGGCACCTTTGGAGGAGCTTTTTTCAGGATGCCCCTCGTATATGAACTTTCAGAAGCTTTTATTATTAGTGTGTTCCTGTTTTAATGTGTGGTTAGCTAAATCAGGTACCTATACAATGCAATTCTATAAATTCCTTGTGTTCAATTTCTAATACCTACATACCCTTTTCGTCAGTATTAATGGTATAACTGCATGTTGTCAGTTTCACACACTTTATTTTGTTAGATTCAGTTGTTTCACTTATATGCAAGAGTTAAGTTGTTTTCTTTACAGGGAAGAGAGAAGTAGCTTTATGCATTGAAAAATGAGTCCGCACTCATGGTTCTTGCAAGCAGAGGGTTCCAAACCTCAGTGGAAATATCAACATATAATACGGAGAATGTATAGCTAAGGAGACTGATAAATTACAAATTGTATTTCTTAATCAATCACTCTTCACTCTTATCTCATTTAGTCGTAACTTTAAAAATAATCAAGTATTTTATTTTAAACTTACTGCATATGATAACATTCCGTAATCGTTCCCTAGCTTGTGAATTGTAATAATTTTTCAAATTCACTATTATGCAGTTTGAATTCAAATCATAGAGAATAGAGAAATTAAGTCAATTTCATAAGTAGTTGTTGAATACGATAAGGCCGGTCGGTGTTTAATATTCGCAATTCATTTGCACGTACTTATAACTAATTTGCGCGTACTTAGAACTAATTTGCACGTACTTAGAATTCATTTGCATGTACTTAGAATACTTTACATTTATGTATTTGCATGTTTATAACTTTTTATGAATATATAATTATTTATTTTATGAAAAATATGTATATAAAAGGTAATTAGAGGTACTAAACGCTATGCATATGTTTTCATATTCATTACTACAAAGTATGTAATGTATGAAACTATAATAATTAATGTTTATAATATTGAAAATAAGTTTTCTATGGTTTATGAACCGCTATGAAAGGTGTTAATGGTACGAAAGAAGACGGTCCCGGTACCCGAACCCGCGATATGTAATATTATTAATTAGTACTATGTTTTAATGTTATATGTTATGAAAGACGATGGTTTCACACGTTAGACAGAATACTGTCTCCGAATCTCGACTCGGCTGTGAAGGTAGACAGAGAGAATGAATTAATATTCCGCGCAGGTAGAGGAGAAAGGAATTTGGGGGAAGTGCGTTCAAGGTCAAATGACGTCAGAACGTCAGAACAAACAAAGAACCTGATTGACCAATCAGAGAACGCGTCGGTAGGTTTTCAGAACCGGTTTTTTCAAGGTTAACCAGTACGCAAGAACAGGGGAAAGCTATGCAATACTGTAGGGCAGGGGAGGAATTCAATCAGACAACAAAGGATGTCTGAGAATGCGCAGCAAGGGTCAAATCTCTGAAGCTATGCGGTTTCCGCCGCGAATTAATATTCCGCTCAGGTTTGCCTCCAAGGCACAGGACGCTTTAGCGCAGGTTTTTTTTATCTGTACTATGAAGAAGGGAGAGCTATTAGGGACGGGGCCTACAGTTTTCACCATTTGCTTTTATCACGGGGTAACGAACCTAGGACCCTTTGATTATTGATTTAGGTAGTAAATGTATGTTACTGTGTGCTATTTAACTTAATTTTGAGTTTATTTTTTACCAAACTTTGACTTTATGTCAAACATTTTCACAGCTTATCCTTATTTTTACAAAAATAACACTATTTGTACTATTCAGGCAACATTTTTTATTAAATTTTGGACTCGCAAAGATATTTTTACAACTTTTTAACTTATTATTTTACAATTTTATGTTAATTTTTTACCAAAATAACACTATTTGTACTATTCAGGCAACACTTTTATTAAATTTTGGACTCACAAAGACATTTTTTTCAACATTTAACTTATTATTTTACAACTTTATATTAATTTTTTACCAAAATAACACTATTTGTACTAATCAGCAACATTTTTTATTAAATTTTGGACTCGCAAAGACATTTTTTCTACGTTTAACTTATTATTTTACAACTTTATATTAATTTTTTACCAAAAAAACACTATTTGTACTAATCAGGCAACATTTTTTATTAAATTTTGGACTCACAAAGACATTTTTTCAACTTTTAACTTATTATTTTACAACTTTATGTTAATTTTTACCAAAATAACACTATTTGTACTATTCAGGCAACATTTTTTATTAAATTTCGTATTTACAAAGAGATTTTTTCAACTTTTAATTTATTATTTACAAGTTTATGCCTATTTTTTACTCAAATAACACAATTCTATTTGTTCAGGAAAGACTTTTAGTTACATTTTCGACACACAAAGTGTGTGTTCTCAACTTCTATCTGTTTATTTCACAAGTTTAGGCTTATTATTACCAAAATAACACAATTCAATCTGTTCAGGAAAGACTTTTAGTTATATTTTCGACACACAGAGTGTGTGATCTCAATTTCTATCTGTTTATTTCACACGTTTAGGCTTATTATTACCAAAATAATACAATTCAATCTGTTCAGGAAAGACTTTTAGTCGCATTTTCGACACACAAAGTGTGTGTTCTCAACTTCTATCTGTTTATTTTACAAGTTTAGGCTTATTATTACTCAAATAACACAATTCTATCTGTTCAGGAAAGATTTTTAGTTACATTTTCGACACACAAAGTGTGTGTTCTCAACTTTTATTTGTTTATTTTACAAGTTTAGCCTAATATTTACTCAAATAACACGATTTGAACGTGTTTTTTATTGCATTTTGGACTCTCAAAGACACACACACACACACACACACACACACACACACACACACACACACACAGAGAGAGAGAGAGAGAGAGAGAGAGAGAGAGAGAGAGAGAGAGAGAGATTTTTTCCAAGTTTACAGGATTATTCTCTAGTTTACTCAAATAACACAATTTAGATGTGTTTTGAATTATATTTTGGATGCAAAAGTATGTTTTGACAAGTTCTACCCTTTTATTTTACAAGTTTAGGCTTATTATTACTCAAATAACACAATTTAATCAGTCAGGAAGGATTTGTTATTATATTTTGGATGCACAAAGAGAGGTTTTCAACTTTTTTATTGATTTTTTGCAGGGTATGTATTAATTTTTATTTATTTTGTTTTGTATCATATATACATTTACAAATTTTTAACTTAGAGTTTAGTATTTATTTAATTTTTTCAAAAACACTAAAAAAAAGTACTTTTAGCTAAAATGTAAGCCACAGAATATATTATTATTATTATTATTATTATTAGGGTTTACTGATTTCCACTATGCTATTTTTGGTTCTGTATTTCTATATGTATTTATTTAGGGCAGGTTACGCCTGCCACGTAGGAAAGTTTGTTTATTTTAGAGTTTGCTGAGTATTTTGTTACTGCTATACTAGGTAAAAGTTTTCTAAATATACCAGATAGAGCTCTATATACTTTTGTTTTTGCTATTTTGGAGATGATGCGATCAGCACCACTCTCCATCTGCTTTTTATTTTATGTACCCAATATTATTTTGAGGCTTAGTGAATTCTAGAGCCTATTTATGCAGGAGAGAGGAGAGAGGACTTGAAAATTTTGATCTCAGACAACCCACAACTATTTGTCAGAGTATTTTAAAGGATATTTTATACTTATTATGTGCCACTAGAATATCAAAGCTTGCTTAATTTTTATGTCTGTAACGCATTTATTGTATTTCTAGCTAAGGCTTACTGGATAAAGTACACGAAATGTTTAACATTTCAACTATTTGCTTTTATACGAGGGCAATTTTTTAGTGTAACGAAAATTATGATGTGTCTATGAGGTCTGAAACCCCTTTACCGAGGGTCCATATTTGGACGCTTACTAATATTGTTTTTTCCCCTTACATATAACAATTTAACAATATAATTACAATACGAAGTTAACAGACGGCTTAGGGGCCTAGGTCCACTTTCCAAACTTTTTTACTATTCTAGAAGAATTATTTAGCTTTATAGCCTTTTTCAAGGTATTTTTGAAGTATTACTGGCTTCTTTGGGTGCATCAACACTTGGGTTATTTCCATTTGGTTTATTATACGAGGTTTATTTTTTACTCTAAGATCAATATATGTCTCCGAGGACTAAAATACATTTATTGAAGCTAAAAGCTTAGGCTGTAACTAGGG